>NW_006921964.1:1585645-1599001 GCF_000298275.1 Orycteropus afer afer | reverse complement strand
TTAGGTAAATGGCTCACAAGCGTGTAGAAGCCGACAAGTTCAAGCTGAAAAGTTCGTCTCTGGAGGGGGATGGGGCCTGGAGCTGCCTGGTTCCCGTAAGCACAACAGAGCCGAGAGAATCAAGCTGACACGCAGCACGCTGGTCACTGTTCCCAACAAAGGATGAATCCAAAACCTCCAGGGCGAGCAGCGAGCTGCTCACTCCAGGAAGTATATAGTCCGGAATGCCGTTCTTCCAGCTTGTCCTTGGGATAGCATTGCAGGTAGGCCACACCCCTGGGGAAACTCCTCTTGGGCAGACCGGCCACTCAGAACTCAGTCATGTGATCCATCATGGGAACCACCACTCACAACTGGAGTCCAGCCAAGTTGACACATCTTCAACTATCACAGCTATACATCTTCTGATGTCTTGACTGTTGCTTCCATTGACAGTGATTTTAGAACCAAGTCATATGAAGTCTTTCACTTCAATCTTTTCTCCATCTAATGTGATGCTGCTTATTGGTCCAGTTATGAGAATTTTTGTTTCCTTTATGCTGACGTGTAATCTGTACTGCAGACTGTAGTCTTTAATTTTCATCAGTAAGTGCTCTAAGTCATCCTCACTTTCAGTCAGCAAAGTTGTGTCGTCTGCATATTGCTGGCTGTTAATAAGCCTTTCTTCAATCCTGATACCATGTTCTTCTTCATATAGTCCAGCTTCTCAGATTATTTTCTCAGCATACAAGTTGAATAAGTATGGTGAAAGGATACAACCCTGATGCACTCCCTTTCTGATTTTAAACCATGCAGTATCTCCTTGTTGTGTTTGAATGACAGCCTCCTGGTCTATATACAGGTTTTCATGAGTACAATTAAGTGTTCTGGAATTCCCATCTTTTCAATGTTATTCATAATTCGTTATGATCCACATAATCAAATGTCTTTGCATACTCAATAAAACACAAGTAAACATCTTTCTGGTATTCTTTGCTTTGAGCCAAGATCCATCTGACATCAGCTATAATATCCCTTGCTCCACATTCCCTTCTGAATCCAGCTTGCATTTCTGAAGTTCTCTGTCAATATACTGCTGCAACCGATTTTGAATTATCTTCAGTAAGATTTTACTTGCGTGTGATATCAATGATACTGTTTGACAATTTCCACATTCTGTGGAATCACCTTTCTTTGGAATGACTACAAATATGGATCTCTTCCAAGCAGTTGGTCGGGTAGCTATCTTCCAAATCTCTTGGCATAGACTAGTGAGTGCCTCCAGCGGGGCATCCATTTGTTGAAACATTTCAATAGGTATTCCATCAATTCTCAGAGGCTGGTTTTTCATCAATTCCTTCAGTGCAGCTTTGACTTCTTCCTTCAGTACAGCTGGTTCTTGATCATATGCCACCTCCTGAAATAGATGATCATCTACCAATTCCTTTTGGTATAGTAACTGTGTATTCGATCCATTTTCTTTTGATGTTCCTTGCATCATTCAACATATTGCCCATGGAATCTTTCAATATTGCAATTCTAGTCTTAAATTTTTTCCTCAGTTCTTTCAGCTTGAGAAATGCTGAGTGTGTTCTTCCCTTTTGGTTTTCTAACTCCAGGTCTTTGCACATTTCATGATAATAATTGACTTTGTCTTCTCGAGCTGCTCTTTGAAATCTTCTGTTTAGCTCTTTTATTCTGTTGACTCTCCCATTTGCTTTAGCTACTCTCCATTCTAGGGCAAGTTTCAGAGTCTCCTGGGACATCCACTTTGGTCTTTTCTTCCTTTACTCTTCTTTTAACGACCTTTTGCTTTCTTCATGGATGATGTTCTTGATGTCATCCCACAATTCTCCTGGTTTACAGTCATTGATATTCAATACATCAAATCTATTCTTTAGATGGTCTCTAAATTCAGGAGGGATATAATCAAGGTCGTATTTTGGCTCTTGTGCAGTTGTTTTAATTTTCTTAAGTTTCAACTGGAACCTGCATATGAGCAGTTGATGGTCTGTTCCACAATCAGCTCCTGGCCTTGTTTTGGTTGAAGATATTGAGCTTCTCCATTGCCTCTTGCCACAAATGTAGTCAATCTGATTCCTGTGTACTCCATCTGGTGAAGTTCACATGTATAGCCATCGTTTATGTTGTTGAAAAAAAGGTATTCACAATGAATAAGTTGTTGGTCTTGCAAAATTCTACATGTTATCTCCAGCATCATGTCTATCCATCTTCCAACTACCAGTGATTCTTCTTTGTTTCTAAATTGTGCATTCCAATCACAAGTGATAACTAATACATCTTGATTGCATGTCCAATTGAGTTCAGACTACAGAAATTGGTAAAAAAAAAAAAAATCTTCAATTTCCTCATCTTTGCTTTGGTGGTTGGTGTGTAAGTTTGAACAAGAGTTATATTAACTGGTCTTCCTCATAGGCATATGGATATTATCCTGTCACTGACAGCCTTGTACTTTAGGATAGATCTTGAAACATTCTTTGTGATGTCAAATGCCATGCTAGTCCTCTTCAATTTGTCATTCCCAGCATAGTAGATCATATGGCTGTCTGATTCAAAATGGCCAAAACCAGTCCATTTCAGCTCACTAATGCCTAGGATATTGATCTTTATGCATTCCATTTCATTTTTGACAACTTCCAAATTTCCTAAATTCATACTTTGTATGTTCCATGTTCCAATTATTAATGGATATTTGTAACTGTTTCTTCTTATCATGAGTTGTGCCACATCAGCAAAAGGAGATCCTGTAATCTTAATTCCATCCACATCATCAAGGTCAGCTCTATTCTAAGGAGGCAGCTCTTTTTATTTTGAGTGCCTTCTGACCTGAGGGGCTCATCCTCTGGCACTATATCAGACAATGTTTCAGGGCTATTTTTCAGTAATGTGTCAGACAATGTTTCACTGCTATTCATAAGGTTTTCACTGGCCGATTCTTTGAGAAGTGGATGGCCTCTTCCTTCTTCTGAGTCTGTCTTAGGCTGGAAGCTCTGTGGAAACCTGTCCACCATGGCTAACCCTGTTGGCACTTGAAACACTGGTGACACAGCCTCCAGCCTCACAGCAACACACAAGCCACCATAGGATGACAAACTGACAGACAAGTTCGTCTCTCTTAGCTGTTCCAAAATGCTCCACTCTCACTTCCCAGCCTTTCCTACCAGTTCTGGCCCTCCAAAAAGCCATCTTGAATTGTCTTCAGTAAGATTTTACTGAAGTAGTACTAGATGGAGTAGGATAGGTCAAATTTGGGGATGAGTTTTGCTTACTTTGGTGGCTTTCTCCATACAGTGCAAGAAGCCCTCCGCTCATCCATCTAGTGAAAGTGCCTATAAGAACTAGCAAACACTTGAAACCTCTGGTTGCTGAAAATCCACAGTAAAATCCACTTGCCAGTCTTCTCCTAGTCCTGTCCCTTGAGCTTGTAGTCCAGGCATGAGAGGAGGTGGCTCTGTTTGGGGGTAGTTCTTGACACAAGTAAGGCACTGTTATACTGCTAGGGACCACGCTGATGAGTCTGGATAACCAGCTTTAAAATGCATCCCTTCCATAGTGAGTGGCCTGATAATGAGGTACATTATGTCCCCAGTGACTAAAACTTGTCTCTTTGAGTAATACATCTATCTTTCTCTTCTATTCTCTGTGGCAAAACCCCATTCATTTGCCAGATTGATATCCTGACTGGAATATTGAGGAGTTATGTCAGGTAGACGAAATTCAAGAATGAGAGACAGACAAGTCTCAGGGGTCTTAGTTCTGACTGCATGTTTTGCTACTTGGTCAGCCAGTTGATTTCATTTTGTTATATATGAGTCTCATTTCTGATGCCCTGGACAGTACATAACTGCTCCTTCTACAGGCTGGTTTACAGGATCAAGGAGGACTAGCATTTCTTTGTTCCCTGAAGTTAATAGTCCCTGTTTTTTCTAAATTGACTGGTAAGAGAGAGGTGTTGTGTGCTGATCTGCAAGGGCGAATTAGCTAGTAGGCTAGAAAGGTCTCAGTTAGAGGCTGGAGGCCCAATCTACCTTCCTATTTTAATAGATATTGTTTTAGGTTTGGGATATAATAGTTAGGTTGAAGCTTTACCTGAACTTGTACCAATTTTTTGGGCCTTACCAGGAAATCTGGTTGCCCAAAACTTCAGGTTGACCTGCTCTTTGATGTCTCTGGAAAGGGTGATGTTTCAGTCATTGGGTGGAACTGCAGAAGCACAGCCTGCAAAACCCAGAATTTCTCTGGGTCTACATTAATTTGAAGTTGTCCTGCAGAGAAAGTCACCTGAGCATTCAGTTTTATAAGCAGATCTTTCCCTAGAAGTGGAAACTATGAGTTAGCTGGGTGGCCCCAATTTGACAGTCCATGGACTGTAGGAAAGTTTTACTGGCAGATGTTCCTGATGCTCCAGTAACAATCGTAATTCTTTTAAAGAGTGGAATTTTTTAGGTATTTAACACAGAATAGGTGGCACCTGTGTCCACTAAAAATTCAATGAGTTGTCATCCCACAGATAATGCAAACCAGGGTCCTTTGTGAGAGATGAGAACTGGCTAAGTGGGTTGCAGGGGAGCTGCTGGGCCCTGTTAGAGCTGTCATCCTTCAGTTGGGGCATCTGAGTGGCACATGGTGAAAGGAGTTCATTTTTTGGCTACACTGGCCACAAAGAACAATTGTGCTTCCAGTGCCTTTACAGAAGGCACACTGCTTTGACCCCGATTTGGGGGGATTCTGGAGTTTCCATCTAATATTGGAGGTGTTTTGGCTGATAAAGGTCGTATTTACCAGCTGGGCATTTTCAGGATTCCACTGGTTTATATCAGTGAACTGCCAATAGGACTCAAACACCCGCTCTAGAAAACTAGAAGTGTTTCCTTGGGACCCTGTTGTATATTTTGCATCTTTTTAAGACTTTCCTTAAGAGCTCCTTGTTAGAGGCCTACAATTACACAGATTTTATAATGTGCCAGCTGTCTAGCTCCCAGCTAGCCATTTGGATCCTAGAGCAGGTCTATGGCTGGAATGGATGGGGTTGCTGGAAGCCTGACATCATTCTGAGGTTGAGGGTGTGGAGCCTGTCTGCTTCTTGACGTGCCTTCTCTAGGACCATTCTCCTTTCTTCTAGGGTAAGTAGAATGTTCAATAGTGACTGATAGTCCACCCAGTTAGGACAGTACGTGGTGAAAATAGACACAAACAAGACTTCCATCTGCTTTGGGTCACCTTGATAAGTGGGGACATTATTTTTCCAGCTATATAAATACAAAGTGGAAATGGCTAGGCAGCCAGAGATACCCTTTAGTTACCTCCTTATGATTTAATCCTGCAGGCAGCTGCTTTAGTGGGTGTTGGCCTGTCAGAGGCTAAGCTAGCCCCTGGCCAACCTGTATACCACTAAGGGTATACACAGGGAAGACCATTCCTAAGATAGGGTTTGGGGCAAGTAGGGACTCCCTGGGAAGTGGCAAGTAAATTGCCACTAGGGCTTCAGGAGGGTAGGCTGCCAGGGCCATAGTTGGAGCTGTCACCAGAGTGGCAGCCAGAGCCACTGCTGGCGGGGGCCATGAGGGCAATCAGCAGGGCTGGCTCCAGCAAATAATGTGGTGGGGCCTCTGGTTGAAGCATATCCAAGGGGTAAAGTTCCTCAGAGTCTTAAGGACTGACAGCTATTGACCTTTCAGCTTCTCACTGCAAACAACCTCTATCATAAGTTTACATTGCTTTTGGAGATTCTTATGTTGGTGCAGAGTCATAAAGGTCTGGATTTAGGAGATCTCATCCCATTTTTCTTCTCTTTAACAAAAAGGTCTAACTATAAGATGCTATTATAGTTCAGAAAGCCATTCTCTGGCCATTTCTTGCCTGACTATACTTGATATCAAGCCCAGGTAGTATTACAAAAGAAAAATTAATCTTTTACTTTTTATAGGTTCATGACTAAAATAGGACCAATTCTTAAGTATACATCCTAAAATGCTACATTCTGAAATGCTTGTTTGATTTCCCACCCTTTCACTTGCACACACTCACACATATGAGACACTAATTGCCAGTACACTTAAAAACAAAACCAGACAGTTCTGGTAAGATGATGGAATAGGCAGACAAACTATTCAGACCCACTTCAACAGAGAAAAGAGGAACCAATTAACACAGATACAGAAGATAATCTTGGAGCACTGAGCTTTAAAAAGGAAAGAATACAGAAGTGGTCTAAACTCCAACTAGTAGAAGAACCTGCATGAAAATACCAAAAAAGGAGACATACAGAGCTGCAGATTGTCAGCTATCCTGATGGCATGAACAGGTTGGATATTGCCAAGTGGTATTAAGAACTAAGAATTAACCTAAAAATCAGCTCTGCTAGCCAGGGACTGCATGGAGGACTGCACTGGTGTCTGGTGAATAAAAGGGAAAGCAGCAAAAAAGGAGAAGGGCTGAGCTGTGGACTTCTGACTGTCTGGAGGATGCAGCCATTTTGAATGCTTACAAGCAGTTTGACCACTTTGGATATTTAAAGCAACAGCCTTCTCCCAGATTCCAGGGACCTAAGAATAGGCTCAACTTGCCAGGGACTACAAGGGCATACTGGACACTGAGGACTGGAAAGATGGGATTTCCCCTTGTTACTCTTATACCCCACATCCTCTTGGTGAAAGGAGGTGTGGCCATCCCTCTAGGCCAGCAGGAATTCCATCCCAGTATCCCAGTCTGTATGCTCTGATGGAGCCTGGGTGCCCAGCGCCACCCTGCCTCAATTTTTTTCTTTCTTTTTTTTTTTTTTTTGTTTGTTTTCATCTGTTTTAAATTTTTTTGTCTTTTTTTTTATTTTTCTTTCTTCTTCCCTTCCCAGTTTCCAGTTTTCAGCTATTTCTCTCTTCCCTTTTCCTGGTTCTCATTTTTTTCTTTCTTGTGGTTCTCCCCATTCCTTGTTTTTCTTTTTCCATTTTTTCCCATTTGCTTCTTCATTATTCTCCTACTCTACCTCTTTTCTCTTATTTTCCCCTCCCCAGATATTGTGGGTTTTTTTCCCCCTTTTTCTATTCATATTTCTTTTGGCTTTTAAAAGTATTTATTTAAATATTTTCTCTCACTTATTACCTTTCCTCTCTCTCTCTCTCTCTTTTTTCTCTTTTTGGAGATTGTTCCTGTGTGCATATGCAGTGTGTGTTTATTGTTCTCTTGCTTCCACTTTTTTTGTTATAGTTTTTCAGTTGTTTTTATCTAACTGAGTGGATGACCCAACCATATCCCCATATGACCCAACCACACCTGCACCACCTGCAGCTCAACTTACTGAGTGAGAACCACCACTTCCTTCTGTACAAACTGGCCACTGATACATGACCACCAATAAGAGCCTGACTCACCCTTAACAGCTGCTCACAAACAGTTAACAGGGATCTGTGCAGCCACTCTCATTCTCCATCACACCCACCTGGAGACAAGGAGTGAATTCATAAGGGCTGCCAACTAGTGAATAGAGGAGCACAGTAACCTACTTATTCAGATACATTAAAAGAAAAAAAGAAAAAAAAACTTGGGTGAATCACTCCAACATACAATCACCAATGAAATACAAACACAACAAAGTCACAATGTCTCAGACATAACAGTCCACACAAAGAAGCAAGATAAAGCAGTAGAAACAAGGGAGCAGGATACAGACCCAGAACACATCCCTGAGGAAGAAGCAGCATTGGAACTCCCTGATAAGGAATTCAAAAGAATTATATTTAGGTATCTTCAAAGGATTGTGAGACAGAACAAGGAAAACACTGACAAAATTAAGGAAAAAAATCCACATAATTTCAGAAGAAAATACATTAACCAAATGACAAAATAAATGAAAAAATAGAAATGATACAAAATCTAAAAATAGAAATTGAGAAGATTAATACTAAATTTTCAGAAATAGATAACACAATGAATATGCAAAAGAGTAGAACTGAATAAATGGAAGACAGAATTATTGAGATTGGAGGCAAATACTGCAATACTTCTTTTGAAAGGGATCAATCAGGCAAAAGATCAAAACAAAATGAAGAAATCCTAACATTCATGTGGGATACCATCAAAAGGAATAACCTATATGTCACTGGAATTCCAGAACAGGTAGAGAAATATAACCCCTGAGAAATTTGTGCAAAATTTGTTGGAAGAGAACTTCCCTGATAGGATGAAAGATGGGAATATATCCACTCAGGAAGTCCAACAAACCTCAAACAGGATAGACCCCAAAAGAAAACCACCAAAACATATCATAATCAAACTCAACAAAACCAAAGGCAAAGAAAGAATCCTGAATACAGCACAGGAAAAAATGAAAATTTACTTACATAGGGCAATAAGAATAAACTCTGATTTCTCAGCAGAAACCATGCAAGCGAGAAGGGAATGGGATAGTATATATAAAAATTTGAAAGAGAAAAATTTCCAACCAAGAATTTTATACCCAGCAAAATTGTCATGCAAATATGATGGTGAAATTAGGAGATTTCCAGATAAGCAGAAATTAAGGGAATTTGTTAAAATCAGACCAACCTTACAAGAGATACAAAGGGAGTTCTTTGAACAGAGAACCAAAAATAGCAAACAACAACTGACCATTAATACACATGATGACATAATCCAGAAACCAATCCAGTTATGAAAGTACCCAAAGTAAAATAAGCTTATAAGATTGTAAACAGGGAATCAGAGACATCAATTGGCAAATGAAGACAACTACAAACCAAAAAGAGGAAAAAACTGTGTAGTTACAGAACTTCTAAATGCTGAGGAAGTCAAGAGAGATGCAAAATAGAATGGACTGTCCTAAACTCAGGGAGAAAATTATAAATCACAGGATAACCTAAAAGAAAAAATGATAAACCTTCACATCACAAGAGAAAAGAGGACAAGCACAAATATTTAGCAAATACTAAAACAACAGCACTGAAGGAAATGTTAATGTGGTTCATAAACAAAATGAGCTCAGCATGGAAAATTATATGGAACAAAGAAACCAAGAACACCATGAAAAAACACATAACAAAATGACAGCAACAAATTTATACTTGTCAATAAGTATTAAAGGCACCATTCAAGAGACAGAGAGTTGCAGACTGGATAAGATAGCATCAACATGCTATCTATAAGAGACATACCTTAGAGACAAAGACAAAAATAGACTAAAAATCAAAGGTTGGAAAAAAATCTTTCAAGCAAATGTCAACCATCAAAGAGCAGGAACGGCAATATTAACTTCTGATAAAATTGACTTTAAGAAAAAAGCAACCATAAAAGACAAGAAAGGACATTTATAATGATTAAAGGACCTATTAAACAAGAGGACATAACAATAATAAATATCTATGCACCCAATGAAAAAGCACCCAAAAAACATGAATCAGACTTTAACAGAATTGAAAAGACAAATAGATGACTCCACAGTCACAGTAGGAGACTTTAATACATCACTTTCAATCAAAGATAGAACAAGTGGAAAAAAGAAACTCAACAAAGACACAGAAGAACTAAATGATACACCACCAACTTGACTTTATGGACATCTCCAGAGCACTTAACCCAACCACAATACAATATACATTCTTTTCCAGTGGACATGGAACATTCTGCAGGATAGACCATATGTTAGGCCACAGAGCAAGCCTTAATAAATTCAAAACATTGAAATCCTGCAAAGCATCTTCTCAGATCCCAATGCTATCAAATTAGATATCAACAATAGGAAGATTAACAGAAAAAGAGAAAACACATAGAAACTGAACAACACCCTCCTGAAGAACAACTGGGTAATAGAAGAAAATAAAACGAAATTAAAAAATTTCTTGAATCAAATGGGAATAAAATAGCATACCCAAATCTTTGGGACACAGCAAAAGCAGTGATCAGAGGACAATTCATAGCAATAAATACATACATCAAAAAAGTTGTTGTTGTTGTTGTTAGGTGCCATTGAGTAGTTTTCCAACTCATAGCAACCCCATGCACAGCAGAACAAAACACTGCCCGATCCTGTGCCAGCTCCATGATCCCTGCTATACTTGAGCCCATCATCACAGCCATCATGTCAATCCATCTCATTGAAGTCCTCCCCCTCTTTTGTCGACCCTCCACCCTACTAAGCATGACATCCTTCTCCAGGGAATGGTCCCTTCTGACAACATGACCAAAATAGATGAGACAAAGTCTGGCCATTCTCACTTCCAAGGAGCATTTCGGGTGTACTTCCTCCAGAACAGATCTGTTAGTTCTTTAGCAGTCCATGGTTCTTTCAGCATTCTTCCCCAGCACCACAACTCAAAAGCATCAACTCTTCTTTAGTCTTCCTTATTCATTGTCCAGCTCTCACATGCATATGAGGTGATTGGAAATATCATGGCTTGTGTCAGGCGCACCTTAGTCAAAAAAGTAGAAAGAACCAAAATCAGCACTTTAAACCAACAACTCCAACAATTAGAAAAAGAACAGCAAGAAAAACCTACAGTCACTAGAAGAAAGAAAATAATAGAGATTTGAGCAGAAATGAATGAAGCAGAAAATAGAAAGACAATAGAAAAAATCAACAAGACTAGAAGTTGGTGTTTTGAAAATATTGATAAAATTGACAAATCACTGGTGAAGTTAACAAAGGAAAAGAGGGAGAGAATACAAATAACATGAATAAGAACTGAATTGGGTGACATCACAACAAAACCAACTGAAATAAAAGGATAATATCAGGATACAATGAAGAACAATATAATAAAGGCCATATGTGCAAAACCAAAAGCCACCATTATTCTCAGTGGAGAGAGAAACCATTTCCCTTGCAAACAGGACTCAGACAAGAATCACCACTTCTATTCAACATTGTATTGGAAAGTCCTACCCAAGGCAATAAGGCAAGAAAGAGAAATCAAAGGCATCCAAATATATAAAGAAGAAGTCAAACTATCTCTATTTGCTGATGATATGATCCTATACATAGAAAACCCAAAAGACTTAGCAAAGAAACTACTGGAACTAATTAAGATATTTACCATAGTGGCAGGATACAAGATCAAAATACACAAATAAGTTGGATACTTCAACACCAGCAAAAAGATTGCTGAAAAATAAATAAGGAAATCAATACTACTTACAATAGCTACCAAAAAATAAAAATAAAATACTTGGGAATAAATCTTACCAGGGACACAAAATATCTGTACAAAGAAAATATAAAAGACTACTTCAAGAAACCATAAGAGATCTACATAAATGGAAGAACATACCATGCTCATGGATAGGAAGAGTGAACATTGTGAAAATGTCAATTCTACCCAAAGCAATCCATACATTCAATGAAATCCAATTCCAGATCCCATCAACATTCTTTAGGGATATGGAAAAACCAATCACTAACTTTATATGGAAAGGAAAGAGACCTCACATAAGCATAGCACCATTGAAGAAGAAGAACAAAGTAGGAGGCTTCACACTGCCAGATCTCAAACCTACTATATAGCCACAGTAGTCAAAACTGCCTGGTATTGGTACAATGACAGACACATAGACCAATGGAATAGAATTGAGAATCCAGAAATAGATCCATCGACCTATTGTCACCTGATCTTTGACAAAGGGCTGAAATCCATTAAATGGGGAAGAGATTGTCTGTTTAACAAATGGTGCTGGAAAAACTGGATATCCATTTGCAGAAAAATGAAACAAGATCAGTACCTTACACCATACACAAAAAATAACTCCAGAAGGATCAAAGATTTAATTGTGAAACCTAAAACTATAAAGTTCCTTGTGGAAAAAATTGGGACAAATTTAGTGGCCCTGATATATGGCATAAATAGACTATCAAGCATAACCCAATATGCACAAACAGCAAAGAGAAACCACATGATTGGGACCTTCTAAAAATTAAATTTTTATGTGCTTCCAAAGACTTCTCCAAAAGAGTCAAAAGAGAACTTACAGATTGGGAAAAAGTATTTGGGTATAGAATATCTGACAAAGGACTTATTTCTAATATTTATAGAAAACTTCAACAACAAAAAGACAAATAATCCAATTTTAAAATGGGTAGAAGACATGAACAGACACTTCAAAAGAGGATATGCAGGCGGCCAACAAACACGTGAAGAAATGTTCATGATCATTAACCTTTAGACACATGCAAATCAAAACAACAATGAGATACCATCTTGCCCCAGCACTAATAGCAAAGTTCAACAAGACAGAAAATAACAAATGTTGGCAAGAATGCAGAGAGATGGGGACTCTCATACACTGCTGGTGGGACTGTCAAATGATATAACCACTGTGGAAAGCAGTATGTAAATTCCTTAAAAAGTTGGAATTAGAAATACCATTTGACCCAGCAATCCCACTACTAGGTATATATGCTAAAGAAGTGAGAGCCAGGACAATAACAGATATATGCACACCCATGATTATGACAGCATTATTTACAATAGCCAAAAGATAGAAATAAACTTGGTGCCCATCAACAGAAGAATGGATAACCAAACTATGGTACACACA
Source organism: Orycteropus afer afer (assembly GCF_000298275.1). Lineage (NCBI taxonomy): Eukaryota > Metazoa > Chordata > Mammalia > Tubulidentata > Orycteropodidae > Orycteropus > Orycteropus afer. The sequence goes on along the minus strand of NW_006921964.1, from coordinate 1,586,479 downwards.
CACAATGGAATACTATGCAACCCTAAAGAATAACATAGAATCTGGAAAACACTGCATGACATGGATAAACTGGGAGGACATTATGCTGAGTGAAATAAGTCACTCACAGTAGGACAAATATTGTATTAGTCTGTTATTGTAAAAAGTCAAGGAAAGGTTTATATATGGAAGGAAATTTTCTTTGTTGGTTACCAGGGATAGGAAGGGAGGGGAGGGAACACTGCTAGATAGGTAGAGACAAGTATTGAATTGGGTGAAAGGAAGGGCAATGTACCAAATGTGGGTGATCAACACAGTGGCATTGAGGAAGACATAGAAAGGTGCATGGGAGGTACAAACAACAAACATGAACCCTTTTGCACACATAGTACTGTGTTGTCAGTGATGGCAAACATTGATCTACGGGTGAATAGATGGGTAGACAGGCTGAACTATTAGGTATGTCTACATAGGGGGAAGTGTGCCCATGACCATGTATAGGGTTGGCTGACCATGATTCTACAAGTGTATTTGTATATTCTGTAAGAATTCCCAGGTAAAGCTGACAAGGGACAAGGTTGTAATCACTTCGTGGCCACAGCCAGCTGCCCAGAAGGAGCAAGAAGTTTGACCTGTGGGCTCAGGACCATGGTCACAGGGAACATCAAGTTCAATTGGCATAACATACTACACAAAAACATTGTTCCACATTCTACTTTGGCAAGGAGCAACTGGGATCTTAAAAGGTTGCAAGCAGTTCCAGCAAGATGGTGGACTAGGCAGAAAGACTGCACAGACCCTCTTCAACAAAGAAAAGGGAAACCAATTAACACAGACACAGAAGATAATCTTGGA
>NW_006921964.1:1583006-1584310 GCF_000298275.1 Orycteropus afer afer | reverse complement strand
AATAAGCTCTGATTTCTCAGCAGAAACCATGCAAGCAAGAAGGCAAAGGGATGATATATAAAACCGTGAAAGATAAAAATTTTCAACCAAGAATTATATACCTGGCAAAATTGTCCTTCAAATATGATGGTAAAATCAGGAGATTTCCAGATAAGCAGAAACTAAGGGAATTTGTTAAAACCAGACCAACCTTGCCAGACATGCTAAAGGGAGTCCTTTGAACAGAGAACCAAAAACAGCAAATAACAACCGACCATTAATACACAAGATGACACAACCCAGAAAATACAGCTATGGACATATCCAAAATAAAATGAGCTTACAAGATTGTAAACAGGGAACCAGAGACATCAATTGGCAAGTGAGGACAACTACAAACAAAAAGAGGGGAAAGACTGGGTAGTCACAGAGCTTCTAAATGGTGAGGAAGTTAAGAAAGTTAGAAAATAGAATGGACTGTTCTAAACATGGGATAAAATTATAAATCATAGGGTAACTTCAAAGAAAAATGATAAACCTTCACATCACAATAAAAAAGAGGACAACCACAAATATTCAACATACACTAAAATAACAGCAACAAAGGAAATGATAACATGATTCATAAGCATAATGAGCTCAGCACAGAAAATAATATGCAACAAAGAAACCAGGGACACCATGAAAAAACACATAACAAAATGACAGCAACAAACTCAAACTTATCAATAATTACCCTGAATATTAATGGATTAAATGCACCACTCAAGAGACAGAGAGTTGCAGATTGGATAAGAAAACACAACCCATCAATATGCTGCCTAAAAGAGACACACCTTGGAGATAAAGACAAAAATAGATTAAAAATCAAAGGTTGGAAAATGATATATCAAGCATATGGCAACTGTAAGAGTAGGAGTGGCAATATTAATTTTTTATTAAATTGACTTTAAGATAAAAACCACCATATGAGACAAAGAAGGACACTATATAATGATTAAAGGATCAACTGAATATGAAGATATAACCGTATTATATTATTTTGTATTTTTACAAAATAATAAATATCTACGGACCCAGTGAAAGAGCCCCAAAATACATAAATCAGACTTTAAAAGAGATGAAAAGCCAACTAGAGACTCCACAGTCATAGTGGGAGACTTTAATACACCACTTTCTTTGAAAGATAAAACAACTGGAAAGAAACTCAACAAAAATGCAGAACAGCTAAACAATACAATCCACCAACTTGGCCTTATAGACATCTATAGAGCACTTCACCCAATAGCAGCACAATATACATTCTTCTCCAGTGTACATGGAAC
>NW_006921964.1:1569675-1576994 GCF_000298275.1 Orycteropus afer afer | reverse complement strand
ATTCTTCGCCAGCACCACAACTCAAAAGCATCAACTCTTCTTCGGTCTTCCTTATTCATTGTCCAGCTCTCACATGCATACGAGGCGATTGGAAATATCTTGTGTTAGGTGCACCTTAGTCCTCAAGGAGATATCCTTGCTCCTCAGCACTTGATACAGTTCCTTCACAGTTGACTTTCCCAATGCTACACGTCATCTAACATCCTGACTGCTGCTTCCGTTGTCATTGATTGTATAACCAAGCAATGTGAATTAGGAAACAAAATTAGGTGGAAGAAAAAGTTGAACTGTGATACAATTACAACAAGAACCTCAGCAGATCCCAGTAGAAGCTCTGGAGCTGGGTTGGCTCTTGAGGAATATCTTATTTTGATATAAGGGAGTTAGACCTTTGTACCCCAACTTAAACAGCCATGGCTGTGAGCAGGGAAGGGAACAATCCTGGGCAATACCTTTTGACAGAGGGCAATTCCTGGAGAAAGACTCAGCTGTAAATTGTCAGCAGCCAGTACTTTCAGAATGCCTCAGATCTGGGACCTGGGTGATGCACCATAGCATCCACTAAACAGCAATGGAAACAAGGAGTTGGCTATATGGAACTGATGTTACAAGAAACAATATGAGTTACATGTAAAGTCTGTGACTCCTCAGGGGGAAATGAAGCTGCAAGTCTGATCAGGTGGCCTAGAGAGAGGATATAAGGCTGAGAGGAGAAAAGGATCTAGATCTGAGCCTAGAACGAGTTCAATATTTAAAAGCCATGTAGAAGAGGATGAGCTAGCTAAGGTAACAGAAGAAAGTCCAGAGGTAGGAGAAAAAATAAGAAATTTGGGGGTCATGGAAATCAAGAGGGGAAATTGTTTGGGAAAGGAGTTGTCAAGGTTGAATGCTGTAAGTGGAGTTAAATACTTCTTAATAAAATCACTTAAATTCAACTTAGCAATGTTGCTTGCAGGAATTTCTCTAAGATATACTCACACATAGGTGAACTGATGTTTGTACGAGGTTATATACTATATTCCATCTATAGGGAACTGGTCGAATGAAATATGCTGCATTCATTCATTGGCATACTATGTAGCCATAGACTATAATAAAAACACCCATAAAAAAGATACAAAGTCATCTGTAAGTTATACTATTAAATGGAAAAAGCAAAGTAATGAACAAAGTGTCCAGTGTGCAACCATTTATATAAATAAAGTGAGAACAGAATACGTGTGAGTTTTTATTGGAAGGATATAGAAAACATTGGTAATGGTGATTACCTCTGGGAAGGGCAGTAGCTAAGGGTGCAAGGATAGAGAGACTTCTCACTCTTTCATACCTTTTACATTTTGAACCTATTTAAAAAATAAAATTAAAACTCTTTTTTTTTTTTTTAAAAAAAAAAAAAAAAGAGATAAGCTCAAAACTTCCACAGAGAGAAACCAATACAAGGTCACAAGTGTCAAAACTAATAGGCAAGGATGTCAGAATAGATCAGACTTCTCAATAGCAACTCTGAAATTCTGGAAAACAATAGGGCAAAGCCTTCAAAATCTTGAAGAAAAATTATTCTTCTGGAACATTACATCCAGCCAATCTATTAATCAACTATGAAGGTAAATTTTTAACATTTTTAGACATAAACCACCACCCACCTGTCAGATTGTCATATTGTGGTGACTTGGATACTGCTATGATGCTGGAAGCTATGCCATTGATATTTCAAATACCAGCAGGGTCACCCAGGGTAGACATGTTTCAGAGGATTTTGCAGACTAAGATAGACTAGGAAGAAAGGCCTAACGATCTACTTCTGAAAATTAGCCCACCTTATGGATCTCAACAAGACATTATCCAATGTGCTTGCTTTGGACAAGTCATCAGGAGTGATTAATTGCTAGAAGAGATCATATTTGGGTAATGTTAAACTAGTAAGCAAAAACAGTGATTTAGAAGTAGGGGACTACAAGGACAAGAGAGACCCTTAGTGAAATGGATTGGCACAATAGCCACAACAATGAACTTAAACATGTCGATCTTTGTGAGGATGATGCAGGATCAGTCATACTTCATTCTGTTGTACATAAAAGGTCACCATGAGTCGGATTCCACTTGATGTCAGCTATTAGATATACAAGGACTTCAGAAATGTTGCTCTTTGGGGAAGGTGGTAAAAAATTTGTCAGGACAAAAGAATGTAGCTAAATAAGAAGGAGGACAACACAGGTTCTGGGAAACAGGTAATTCAACACAAGAAAGAGATGCAGGGAGTTCCTAGGGTGATGGTGAAGGAAAGTCCCAGCCTGAATACTATGTGTTACATCCAGCAGCCCAGATTTGAGCAGAACAGAGGTCAGGATGGGGCAGGAATTAACTGACAGTACTTTATGTGTTTGAATATATGGGAAAATTAGTATAGGCATTTGGGAAACATAACATTAGGTAATAGAACACTAAGCAAATGGGATAAAAAGGCAATTATTAGCTTCAGGGGAAGAATCTTAAGAGATAGGAAATAGAGTATACTACTTTGCTCAGCAGGAGCTCTGGTGGCTCTGTTTGAAGCAGCTTAGCTGCTAACTGGAAGGTTGGCAGTTTGAACCCACTAGCTGCTCCATGGGAGAAAGTTATGGCAGTCTGCTTTCATAAAGATTACAGCCTTGGAAACCCTTTGAGGCAGTTCTACTCTGTCCTATACAGTCACTATGGGTCAGAATGGACTAAATAGAAACAAATTTGGGCTCTACTCAGCAGTAATCACTAAATTCTCGATAATGTTAAACTAGTAAGCAAAAATAGTGATTCAACTACATTGGGAAGAAAAAAAAAAACTCACTGCCTTTGACTCAGGTCTGACTCACAATGACCCCTCCTTGGGTTTCCAAGGCAGTATCTCTACAGAAGTAGATTGCCCAGTCTTCCTTCTGAGGAGTGGCTGGTGGGTTTGAACTACCAGGCTTCTGGTTAGCAGTCAAATGCTTTAGGCACTACACCACCAGAGCTCCTTATTGGGAGGAAGGGAGGGACATATATTTGGAGGAAGAAGATGTGAGAGATCTAACCCTCAACTACCAGAACGTAGGGTCAATATATAACTTTTAAAATTGATAAATAAATTAATAACAGACTGATAATTTTTGCTAAAAGCCTTTTAGTGCCATCATCAGTGGGAAGGGTAAAAGAGACAAGGAGATGACATGTCCCTTCCTCCTTGAAGACATGACACAGAAGTTGCCACACCACTTCCTCTCACATACTATTGGCCAGGACTTGGTCACATGGTTATGTCTAGCTACAAGGAAGGCTAAGAAATGGAGTCTTCATTCTGGGCAGTAAGGTGTATATGTTCTATCACTGCAGGATAAGATAAAGATGGATATTGAAAGACCAGCCATCTCTGCCAGAATCACAGCACAATATGCAGTGTGTAATCTCACCTGAAGAAGCTCTGTTGATGCAATGGTTAAAGCATTCTGCAGTTAGAGTCCACCAGCCACTCTACTGAGAAAGATGAGGCAGACTGATTCTGTAAAGATTTACAGCCTTGGAAACACTGTGGGGCAGCTCTACTCCATCCTATAGGGTCGCTATGAGTGGGAATCAACTCAGTGGCAGTGGTTTTGTTTTTTTTTTTGGTTTGATCTCACTTATGTAAAATACACCCCACACACTCACACACACATGCACCTTGATGTTTGGGAGAATGTTTACAAAAATATTGGAACTTTGGGTAAGTTTGACTTTCTTCCTTGAATATCTCTATATTGACTGAATTTTTTTATGTTGGGTACTTTTCAGTATAGCCTTTTCCCCAAAGTGAATGACATAAATTAAATCTAGGGCCAGAGACTTTGTTATGAAAGAAACACCTAGGTATCATAGGTCAGTTCCTCAGTGAACTGACTCTCAGACTCTCAGATGTGTGTGCAGGTTTATTGAGGAGTGGTTTGGGAATTAATAACTGTAAGGGGTAAAGGAAACAGGGTTGGACAAAGGAAGAACCTGGGCTATGATATAGTTTGCAACATAAGCCTCAGCAGCTTGGCAGTTGGAGGAATGAGTACCTCTGTGCTGAAGGGGGTGTTGGATGTGCACAGCATCCACCAAATAAGGGACAGATGCAAAGGCACAGCATGGAGCCAGAGAAGGAAAGAATGAAATGTTAGAAATGTTATTTTACATGTACTATATAGCATGAGGGAGCTCTGGTGGCGTAGTATCTAAGGCACTTGACTGCTAACCAGAAGGCTGGCAATTCAAACCCATCAGCCACTCCTCAGAAGGAAGATTGGGCAATCTACTTCCATAGTGATAATGTCTTGGAAACCCAAGGAGAGGTCACTATGAGTCAGATCCAACTTGACAGCAATTGAGTATGTACCATCAAGAGCCCTGATGGTGCAGTGGCTAAAGCAACTCAGCTGCTAAGAGAACGGTCAGGGGTTCAAACCCATGAGCTACTCATCATGAGAAAGATGTGGCAAACTGACTGCTTTTGTAAAGGTTGTTGTTGTTGTTGTTATGTGCACAGCCTTAGAAACTCTCTGGAGAAGTTCCACTCCATCCTATAGGATCTCTGTGAGTCAGAACTGACTCTTTGGGAATGTATATATGTTGCATGCATTTGCATATGTTAACTTATTTAATCTTCTCAATAATATTGCAAGCTGACTGCTTAAGGATTTTCATATGATTGGAAATTGAAATCCAATGATATTAACAAAACATACCCAAGATCAGGCAGTAGGGATGTAATGGAACTAAGATTTAAACTCAGACAGCAACATCTTATTCCAAAATCTCTTTTAAAGTCCATCTTTTAGTCATGGATATTGAGGCCTAGTTTGGATTGACTAGAATGAAAAATGCTAAAATCATCAAAAAAGACTTTAAAAACATGTTGGCAGCAAGAACAAAGAAGTGAAAATTCCATTTAAAAGAAAGTCAGTGCAAACATTAATAACAGAAACCAGAACCACTACACATAACACTATTTTTCTTCTAATCTTTCTTAGGAAAGAGAATAGTCTTGAAACTAAATCTGTGGCATAACCGAAGTCTAAGCAGAATAAAATTTTGTTGTTGTTCTTGTTGTTGTTCTTGTTGTTGTTGTTACGTGCCCTCAAGTCATCTCTGACTCATAATGACCCTATGTACAACAGAACAAAACACTGCCCGGTCCTGTGACAATCTCACAATCCCTACTATACCAGAGCCCATCCTGCAGCGACCGTGTCAATACAATCTTATTTAGGGCCTTCCCCTCTTTCATCGACCCTCCACTTTACCAAGCATGGCATCCCTCACCAGAGAATGGTCCCTTCTGACAATATGACCAAAGTAGGTGAGATGAAACCTGGCCATTCTCACTTCCAAGGACCATTCCAGTTGCACTTCCTCTAGGACAGATTTGTTAGTTCTTTTAGCAGTCCATGATACTTTTTAGCATTCTTCTCCAACACAACGCAGAAGCATCAACTCTTCTTCAGTCTTCCTTATTCATTGTCCAGCTCTCACATGCATATGAGGTGATTAAAAATACCATGACTTAGGTTAGGTGCATCTTAGTCTTCAAGGAGATATCTTTGCTCTTCAGTGCTTGAAAGAGGTCTTTTGCAGCAGATTTGCCCAATGCAATACATCTTTTGATGTCTTGATTGCTGCTTCCATTGGTGTTGATTGTAGAACAAAGTAATATGAAATCCTGGACAACTTCAATCCTTTCTCCATTTACCATGCTGCTGCTTATTGGTCCAGTTGTGAGGATTTTTTGTTTTCTTTAAATTGAGGTGTTATACATACTGCAGACTTCAGTCCCTAATCTTCATCAGTAAGTGCTCCAAGTCATCCTCACTTTCAGCAAGCAAAGTTGTATTGTCTGTCTATCTCAGGTTGTTAATGAGCCTTCCTCCAATCCTGATGCCATGTTCTTCTTCATATAGTCCAGCTTCTCAAATTATTTACTCAGCAAACTGATTGAATAAGTAGGGTGAAAGGATACAGCCCTGACACACTCCCTTCCTAATTTTAGACCATGCAGTATCCCCTTGTTTTGTTCAAACAACAGCCTCCTGATCTATGTAAAGGTTCCTCATGAGTACAATTCAATGTTCTGGAATTCCCCTTCTTCTCAATGTTATCTACAATTTGTTATGATCCACACAATCAAATGTCTTTGCATAGTCAATAAAATATAAGTAAACAACTTTCTGGCATTCTTTGCTTTCAGCCAAGATCCATCTGACATCAGCTATGGTATCCCTCACTCCATGTTCCCTTCTGAATCCAGCTTGCATTTCTGGAAGTTCTCTGTCAATATACTGCTGCACATATACCTTCAGTAAGATTTTACTTACATGTGATATCAATGATATTGTTCAATAATTTCCACATTCTTTAGGATCACATTTCTTTGGAATGAGGACAAATACAGATCTCTTACAGTCAGTTGGCCAGGTAGCTGTCTTCCAAATTTCTTGGCATAAAAGAGTGCCTCCAGTGCAGGATCCGTTTGTTGAAACATCTCAATGGGTATTTGGTCAATTCCTGGAGCCTTGTTTTTCACTAATTCCTTCAGTGCATCTTCAACTTTCTCCTTCAGTACCACGGGTTCTTGATCATATGCCACCTCCAGAAATGAATGATCATCTGCCAAGTCTTTTGGATATAGCGACTCTGTGTATTTCATCTATCTTCTTTTGATGTTTTCTGCATTATTCAACATATTGCCAATAAGATCTTTCAATACTGTAATTTGAGACTTAATTTCTTTTTATTTTTTTCTTCAGTTCTTTCAGCTTGAGAAAGCCAAGCGTGTTCTTCCCTTTTGGTTTTCTAACTCCAGGCCTTTGCACATTTCATTATAATAATTGACTTTATCTTCTTGAGCTGTTCTTTGAAAAGTGCTCTTCAGCTCTTTTATCCTATCGATTCTTCCATTTGCTTTAGCTACTCTCCATTCAAGGGCAAGTTTCAGAGTCTCTTCTGTTATCAGTTTTGGTCTTTTTTTCCTTTCCTGTCTTTTTAATGACCTTTTGCTTTCTTCATGGATGATATTCTTGAGGTCATCCCACAATTCCCCTGGTTTTTGGTCATTGGTGTTCAATGCATCAAATCTATTTTTTAGATGATCTCTTAGTTTGGGAGGGATATAATCAAGGTCATATTTTGGCTCTTGTGGACTTGTTTTAATTATCTTCAGCTTCAACTTGAACTTGCATATGAGCAGTTGATGGTCTGTTCCACAGTCAGCTCCTCGCCATGTTTTGGCTGAAGATATTGAGCTTCTCCATCACCTCTTCCCAAAGATATAGTCAATCAGATTCCTGTGT
>NW_006921964.1:1567096-1569240 GCF_000298275.1 Orycteropus afer afer | reverse complement strand
GGATATTGATCTTCATGTGTTCCATTTCATTTTTGACAACTTCCAATTTTCCTAGATTCATACTTCGTACATTCCATGTTCTGATTATTAATGGATGTTTCAGCTGTTTCTTCTCATCTTGAGATGTGCCACATCAGCAAATGGGGGTTCTGAAAGCTTTACTCTATCCACATCATTAAGGTCAGCTCTACTCTGAGGAGGCAGCTCTTCTCCAGTGCTATTTTGAGTGCCTTCTGACCTAAGGGGCCCATCTTCCAGCACAATATCACACTATGTTTCAGGAGTATTCATAAAGTTTTCCAGTAATATATAAGACAGTGCTGGTACTTATAAAGTTCATTGCTAATCATAAAGTTCACTGCTACTCAAAGTTTTCACCGCCCAATTCTTTGAGAAATGGATGGCCTCTTCCTTCTTCCAAGTCTGTCTTAGTCTGAAAACTCCACTGAAACCTGTTCACCAGGGGTAACCCTGCTGGCATTTGAAACATGGGTGGCATAGCCTCCAGCCTAATGGCAACATTCAAGCCCCCACAGTACAACAAACTGACAGACAAGTTTGTCTCTCTTAGTTGTTCCAAACTGCTCTGCTCATTTTCTGGTCTCCCCCACCTGCTCGCTTACCCAGCCTGGCTCCAGGGCACCACCATGCATGCAAACTCCTGCCTACCACTGGTTCTAGGGCTGGCTTACTGCAAGAATAAAACATCAGACAAACTTAAATTGAATGACTACAAAATAACTCTTCTGAACTTTTAAAAAATGGTAAGGTAATGAAAGACAAGGAAGGCTGGGAAAATGTTCCATATTAAAGAGGACTAAGAAGACCCAACAAGTAAATGTAAAGTGTGATCCTGGATTAGGGGGAAAAAAGGACAGCACTGGGATTTGGGCAATTTAAATATAGACTGCACATAAGATAATAGTTGTGATCATTATACCATGGTATGTAAAATATATTTGTTCTTAGAATTACATGTTTAAATGTTCATGAGTGAAATGTCATGATGTCTGGAATTTATTCACAAATACTCAGAAAAAAAAATTGTGTCAAGAGACAAAGTGAATTGGCAAAAAGTTAAAAATTGGTGACTCTAGGTAAAAGGTACATGAAAGTTCATCATAATATTCTTGCAGCTTTTCTGTAGGCTTGAAATCCTTTCAAAAGAAAAGGAGAGAAAGAATCATTTCAAAAATTGGAGAGCCAATAGGATGAGAGAATTCAAGCACTCTAAGAAACTCAGAACTGATACCACATGCTCCAGATGGACAAATGTTGCAACTGATAAAAAGTAGATTCTGAAAATATAGATTGGTAAACTTGATATTGATCTTTGGGAAAGTTTCAGAGTGTAATCTCAAATAGAACATTTGTGAGAACTTTAGAAAAGACTGTGATAATCTCTGAAGTCAATATAAACTCACCCCAAAAGTAAATAAATGTATGCAAATAAGTCCAAAATAACTGTAATTTCTTTTCTAAAATAAGGTAAATGAAACAAACACAGTGTATCTTGATTTTGGCAAAGCTTTTGACAAAGTTGTTCACAGCATCCTCATGGATAAGATGGTTATATAACACTATGTAAGGACATTTTCACACGCACAAAAAAAGATCAAATCTGCTTGAGGGAGAGGTCCTCCTCTGTTAAACATATCTTTATCAAGAGAGGACAATAGAAGACCTACTCATCATATTTGGGGGCTATATAAACATGCAAAGGGAAAATAACACACAAGGTGATGAGGCAGCTAGTCTAGCAGATAGGAGGTTAGAGAGGAGGCTTCAGTGGCCAGCTCTCTCACCTGCTAACTGTGCCACTCTGTACTTCTCCATTTACCTTCTTGAAACCAGCATCCTCCTGGGTGCCATGAGGATTAAGTGAGAGAAAGAACAAAAGACATTATATAAATGGCAGGCCCCACATAAACCACAAATCATCAGCACCACCACCTACTGGGATACTTAATCAGAGCTCCAGCAGCGGGGTGTGGAGCGAGCAGGTAGGGTTGAATCAGCATCTGTCATTCCTATGTGAGACCATTCTGCCTTTTTTTTTTTTTTTTTTTTTACAGCTGTCTCTATTAGGATTAGGAGGTGGGGATTTACTAATCTGCAAATCTAATTACGTGCTAATTTATAAA
>NW_006921964.1:1561248-1562586 GCF_000298275.1 Orycteropus afer afer | reverse complement strand
GAGCTGTCTTTGAAATCTTCAGTTCAATTCTTTTATCTCGTCATTTCTTCAATTTGCTTTAGCTGCTTTCCACTCAAGGGCAAGTTTCAGAGTCTCTTCTGTCATCCATTTTTGTCTTCTCTTCTTTTGTTGTCTTTTTAGTGACCTCTTGCTTTCTTCATAGATGATGCTCTTGATGTCATCCCACAATTCATTTGGTTTCCAGTAATTGGTGTTCAATGCATCAAATCTATTCTTTAGATGGTCTCTAAATTCAGGAGGGATATATTCTAGATCATATTTAGGCTCTCATGGACTTGTTTTAATTGTCTTTAACTTCAAGTTGAACTTGCATATGAGCAGTTGATGGTCTGTTCCACAATCAGCTCCTGGCCTGGTTTTGGCTGAAAATATTGAGCTTTTCTACTGCCTCTTGCCACAGATGTAGTCAATCTGATTCCTGTGTGTTCCATCTGGTGAAGTCCGTGTGTACAGCCACCATTTGTGTTGTTGAAAAAAGGTGTTTGTGAGGAACAAGTCATTGGTCTTGCAAAATTCTACCATGCAAGTTCCAGCATTATTTCTGTCACCAAGGCCAAATTTTCCAACTACCAGTGATTCTACTTTGTTTCCAACTTTTGCATTCCACTTACCAGTGATAATTAACACATCTGGATTGCAAGTTCGATCAATTTCAGACTGCAGAAGTTGATAAAAATCTTCAATATCCTCATCTTTGGCTTTGGTGGTTGGTGCATAAATTTGAATAATAGTCATATTAACGGGTCTTCCTTGTAAGCATATGGATATTATACTGTCACTGACAGCATTGTACTTCAGGACATATCTTGAAATATCCTTTGTGATGATGAATGCCTCGCCATTCCTCTTTAAACTGTCATTCTCAGCATAGTAGATCTTATGGTTGTCTGATTCAAAATGGCCAAAACCAGTCCATTTCAGCTCTCTAATGCCTAGGATATCAATCTTTATGCATTTCATTTCATTTTTGACAACTTCCAATTTTCCTAGATTCATACTTCGTACATTCCATGTTCCAATTATTAATGGATGTTTGCCGCTGTTTCTCTTCAATTTGAGTGGTGCCACGTCAGCAAATGGAAGTCTTGAAAGCTTTACCTTATCCATATGAATAAGGCTGATTTTACTCTGAAATGCAGCTCTTTCCCAGTCCTACTTTTAAAGCTTTCTAAACTAAGTGACTCATCTTTCTCCTCTGTATTGAACAATGCTTCTGTACTATTCATAAAGTTGTGCAGTAATGTATCAGACAGTGTTTCTCTGCTATTCATAAGGTTTTCCCTGGCCAATTCTTTGAGAAATGGATGGCCTCTTCCT
>NW_006921964.1:1558656-1561148 GCF_000298275.1 Orycteropus afer afer | reverse complement strand
CCACCTACTGGGATACTTAATCAGAGCTCCAGCAGCGGGGTGTGGAGCGAGCAGGTAGGGTTGAATCAGCATCTGTCATTCCTATGTGAGACCATATTCTGCCTTTTTTTTTTTTTTTTTTTTTTACAGCTGTCTCTATTAGGATTAGGAGGTGGGGATTTACTAATCTGCAAATCTAATTACGTGCTAATTTATAAAATATATTTAGAAGATTTTCATCCATTTCCTACTCTTTGAAAGAGTTTAGATATTCAGTCCTATGAGACAATCTCAACAGCTTTATTCTTGATACCTTCTTTTCTGACCTTCAATTCCATATCATTCACAGTCAGCCAGAGGAGAATATCTCAAACATCTTTCTTTTCTCCAGCTTCACACTTCCTTGCAGTGAGTCGATTTCTGTGCCAATCAGAAAGACTACCAGCATTTCTACCTCCACTTTGCTTTCCATTCCTCCTTCTTCTCCAGCTTTGCTTCTACAATCATCTTTTGCCTCCATCTTGGTTCTCTAGTGCTGTTATAACAGGAAATACCACAAGTGAATGGAGGGCTTTCACAAGCAGGAATTTATTCTGTTACATTTTAGAAGGCTAGAAGTCTGAATTCAGAGTGCCAATTCCAGGAGCCAGGTAAAGGCCCCTCAACTTTGGGCTACAGCTCTGCCTCTTATTCCAGGCCCACTGAAGCTGGAGGTTTCTCATAACTCGTGAAGTTGCTGGATGAAGACTTGCCAAATGCAGGGTGTAAGTGTGCCCAAAAGCTAGAGGCTTTTTTCAAAGCCTCTCCTTATATGCTGGAAGTAGGTCACATCCCAAAGGCAACTACTTAGCTGCTCACAGCAGATCCCACCATGGAGGTGATTACAATCTCATCATGGGGAATAACTACGTCCAGCTGCCCAGCCACTCAAAACCACCACCCAGACAAATGGACAGACAACCTTAACTACCACATCCTCTAATGTTTGAATTTTCCTCTTTCCTTGGATGTCATCATTTCTCCTTTATACAAATGTAAAGTTTCTATCTTAACATATTATTGCCTTGCACTGAGCTCCTCTTGAGCCTAATTGGTGTTTCCCGGTGTGTCCTACATAATTTTAACAAGCATCACACCAGACCCCATTCATATTTTAGACCCAGAGCTCCCAGAATCAAGAACATTAGAGAACACTTTGTCTTTTTACTGCAGAATTCCCCAGAACTGCTGATACTAAATTTTGATTCTCTAAGAAAGGAATTTGGAATGCAATATTTCCCAAACTTTTCAAACTTAGCATTCTATTTTCCAGAACATCTTGAGAAACCAGTGTCCTACATTCACAAGCTCTAGTTTCACCCAGTGCTTCCACTTCCTACTGGTTTGTAACAGAGATAATTAACTGTCCACCAAAACTTTTTTCCCTTCGTGAGACAGAGCAAAATTCCAGTTCCTAACCTCTCTTGCAGCTGCATGTGATCATGTGACCAATTACTCTGCAATGGAGTATGAACAGTGGCAAGATTTGCCTCCTCTAGGCCTGACTCACAAAAATTCCCATGCACTCATCCATGTTCTTTACTCTCTGGCTGACTCAAGTGACCTTGGGCAAGATGAATCACCACTAGTTACGGTCCCCCAATCAGCTAACTGGAGGAAAGCTACCTTGATAATCTAAATATCTGCCTAGGACAGTTGCATAAGCAAAAGATAAACTTCTATTACATTAAGCCATGAAATGTTGAGTCCATTTATTCTTGTGGACTTACTCTTACAGTGCCAGATTTCTTCTCCACTCCCTGTTATTTAGCATCTGCTCCTCAGTTTGTCGCTGAGACTGCTGTGAACATTGGCAGGGATTTCTTAGCCAAATCCTGAGAGCTCGTCTCAGTTTTTACCTTTTCATATAGTATAATCTGATCCTCTTTACCACCATTCTTACTTGCTGGTTAATTGCAACCATGCTCTCTGTTTCTCTTGCTTTTATACTATGGGATGTTCTTTTTACCTCCTTTATTGTCTTCTATTCCTTCCCTAGCTTTGGGTATCTAAAGTATTTGTATTTGGGTATGTTCTGGTTATCTAGTCCACTCTGACAGGAATACACCACAAAAGGGATGGCCTTAACAAATAGGAGTTTATTCTCACAATTTGGAGGCTTTAAGTCCAAGTTCAGAGTGCCAGGCTCTACGGGCTGGGTGAAAGCCCCTCAACCTTGGGGTCCAGCTCTGCCTTCTGCTCTCGGCTCACTGGAGCTAGAGGTATTTCTTCACTCAGACAGCTGCTGGCTGTTGAGGCTGACAAACCCAAGGTTGACAAGTAAAAAGGCACAGTCCCAATGCTACCAAGCCACATGGTAGGCCATTAATTTAAGTCCATTGTAAGTCCCAAGGTTGGCAGAGCATGGCAGGCTGATGAACAACAACACAGCTACATGCAGGGTCCAAGCATGCCATAAGCTAGAGACCATTCCCAAGGCTTCTCCTTATATACAGGAAGCAGACCACATCCCA
>NW_006921964.1:1555271-1558556 GCF_000298275.1 Orycteropus afer afer | reverse complement strand
GACCATTCCCAAGGCTTCTCCTTATATACAGGAAGCAGACCACATCCCAAAGGCAGCTACTCAGCTGCTTGTGGTATATCCCACCATGGTGTTGATTGCCAGTCTCATCATGGGGAATAACTACCACCAACTGCCCAGCCACTCAACGAGGCCCAGCCAAGTTGACACACAAACATAACTACCACAGGGTATTTGATGATTTCAATTGCTATCTTCAGTGCTTTTTTCCTCTATAAAATAGTTTCATCCTTGATCTCATGGCTTCTACCATCTCATCCATGCAATCATGTGGGGGCCCAATTGATGCAGCTCTCCCTGATCTTAAACCTGTGCCACAGCTCCTTATTTCTTCTAGAGTCTCAGACCACAGAGTAGACGTGACCAGAGAGATAGTCTATTGGAATCTCTTTGAAGCTCCCCCATTTTCTTCAAGTAATCTCTTTAGGGAGTTCATGTTTGATCATTTTACACATGATGTTATGGATAATTTTGTCACCCCAAAATATGTGTTGGAATCCTAACCCTTATACCTGTGGATGTAATCCTATTTGGGAGCAGGGCTTTCTTTGTTATGTTAATGAGGCCCTATCATTAACTGCATCTTGTCATTGGAAATGTCTTAAACCTAACCACTTTTGAGTGATACAAGGAGCAGCATAGACACAAAGGCAAGCAAGCACAAACAGGGAAAGACAGGCACTGTCTGATGACTACAGAGGCAGATGAATCTACAAGCCCAGGAACTCCAAGAATTGCCGACTACTAGAAGTTGAAATAAACAAGGTCCTCTTCCTAGAGCCACATCCTGTATTTGGACTTCTAGCCTCCTGAACTGTGAGAAAATAAATGTCTGTTCTTTGAAGCCACCCACTTGTGGTATTTCTGTAAAGGCAGCACTAGGAAAACATATGGTATCACCTCCCTATCCCATTCTGTCCCCTTACACTGCTTTATTTTTCTTCATAGCACTTATCACTACCTGGCAATATATTCTAATTCTGTTTGTGGTCTGTCTCTCCTGCTAAAATAAGATATAAGTTCTGTAGGACAGGGAATTTCTTTGTTTTGCTTTATAATTATTCTAAGATGCAGAGATTAGTATGCTCAAAGTTATACAGTTAGTGGTAGAGTTCAAACGTCAGTGAGATCTTCCGGACACTATCCTGTCTAAAAAAGGAGTGTCTATTCAATGATTCTCCTTCCCTCAATTCCATTTCTATCACTGATGCTTTTATTTTTCCAGTCTCCTTGGTTAAAGATTGCTGACCCTGTAGGTAGTTGCCTTTGATTGCTCACCCTGCTCTATCCCCTAGATCTAATATATGATGATGCCTCATCTCTCCTTTCTCTTTGCCACTATCCCAACATTTTACCTTAAACACTCAAAAGAAATATCTCTTGATATTTCTGCTTCCATGCTCAGACCCATACAAAACATACTGGTGACCTCTAAGAACAAAGTTCATAGAATATTTCTGGAAGGAGACTCAAGAAACTGATAACAGTCCCTCTGGTGATGGGAGACTGGGAGACTGAGATTTTTGGTACACTTTTAATTATATGTCCTTTTAAATGGTGTGAATTTTTACCAGGTGCATATGTTATTTTGAAATTTAAAAGTCTCGAAATACTGTGTTTTTAAAGGTTGTTTCATGTCCGTATTTCTTTGTGGGTTCAATTTTTTTGAGGTGAGAATAAATCTCTTAACTTGGCCAAGCAAAAGTTGTAAAATGAAATCACTATCAGATAAAGAATATAATGATCTCAAGCAAGGGAGTAACCAAAAATCAAACTGTTGCTGTCAAGTTGGTTCTGTTTCATAGTGATCCTACAGGACAGAGTAGAACTGCTCAAAGGGTTTTCAAGACTATAATCTTCATGGAAGGAGACTGCCACATCTTTCTCCTAAAGAGCAGATGGAGGGTTTGAGCCAATGACCTTTCAGTTTGCAGCCAAGCACTGAACACCACCAGGACTTCTTAGGAAAGGAGTAACCATTGTTAAATGACTTGAGTGGTGAGCAAAAGGCACTGGTTTTCACTAGGTCATTTGTCACCCACTAGAGACAGTTTTGGCAGATTGGTGAGGACAAAAGCAGGAAAGCATGAGTGCGACCAGCTCAAATCACACATTTTAAACTCTTGGCAATGAAGAAAGATGACAGTAAGTTTCTAGGAAGGGCAGCAAATCTAAGTAAAAGATTTTCTTTTTTTTAAGATTAAGGAAATGTTTCTATGTTTAAGGGCAAGAGTGAGAGAGACCATTAAAATGCCAGAGATTACTTGTCTTCTCACTAGATTATAAACTCCAGGAGACCATGCCTGTTTTATCCACAGCTATATACCAGAAGGTTGGTGGTTAAAACCCACCAGCCACTCCTCAAAACGAAGACTGGGCAATCTATTTCTGTAGAGATACCGCCTCAAAACCCAAGGAGGGGTCGCTTTGAGTTGAATCAACTCGACGGCAATTAGTTTGTTTTTTTTGGTGCTCAGTGAGTATTTGTTGAATGACTAAACAACTGGATCAATAAAGAGGAAAGCATTACCCTCCAATTCTAGCCAAAGTTGATGCTGAGTTACTCTGATAATGGGAAAGGACAAAATCCAGAGTCCAGGTGGAGATTTAAAGAGAAGACAAGGTCAGAGTGATCACAGTTGTGGTCCATATACTAATGATCCTATCCTTTTTTATACAATATGGTGTGAGGTTCTTTTCTCCAACTGAGTATTACCAGGTGGTAAGAGAGAGCTAGCTTAATTAAAGAAGAACACCTTGGGAGAAGAGATATAATGAGCAGTGGTGGGCAAGCACATTATAGCTAGAAAGCAAAAAGTTAAATTTATTCCATAAAGAAGCCTTTTTTTTTTTTTTTTTCAAGCACAAACCAATTCAAATTGAGGTTGTTGAGGACCTCCTATATGTCACCTGTCTTCTGATCACTGAGGATGCAGAGATGAGTTGGAGCATTCTCTGCCTTGGAGAAGCTCACCATGCAGCAGAGCATGAGCTTCTAAACAATTGTTATGTTGTTGTTAGGTGCCGTCGAGTCACTTCCAACTTATAGTGACTCCATGCACAGCAGAACAAAACACCGCCTGATCTCGTACCAGCCCCATGATCCTTGCTATACTTGAGCCCATGGTTGCAGCCACCATGTCAATCCATCTCGTCAAATGCCTTCCCCTCCTTCGTCGACCCTCCACCTTACCAAGCATGACATCCTTCTCCAGGGAATGGTCCCCTCTGACAACAAGACCAAAGTAGGTGAGATGAAGTCTGCCC
>NW_006921964.1:1544261-1552506 GCF_000298275.1 Orycteropus afer afer | reverse complement strand
GCAGTAATGTATCAGACAGCGTTTCTCTGCTATTCATAAGGTTTTCCCTGGCCAATTCTTTGAGAAATGGATGGCCTCTTCCTTCTTTCTAGTCTGTCTCAGTCTGTAAGCTGGGCTGATACCTGTGCAACAGTTGCACCCCACTGGGTTTGAAACACCATTGGCACAGCCTCAAGACTCACAGCAACACGTCACCACAGTAGGACAAACTGACAGACAAGTTTGCCTCCCTTAGCTGTTAGTATAACTGTTAGTATAACTATTGTTATACTACAGGCCAAATGCTATCTACCACCAGCAGAGCCACAGACAACAGCATCATTAATTCTGCTGGACATGTATTCTCAGAAAGATACATAGAGGAGATGAGAGTTGAGTTGAACTGGGGAGAGAATGAGAAGTTCCTTAAGTGTGTTAATTCATTTATTCAACAACTATTTATCAGGGTCTGTGCCAGGAACTAAGAACCTGTGGTAGCACAGTGCCTAAGGCATCTGTCTGCTAAGGAGAAGGTTGATGGTTCAAACCCACCAGCCACTCCACAGCAGCAAGACTGGGCAATCTACTTTCATAAAGATTTACCACCTTAAAAACCCAGTGGAGGTCATTATGAGTCAGAATCAACTCAATGGTAGTGGGTTTGGTTTTTTGTTTTGGTGCCAGGAACTACGCTGTGCTCCGGGGACAAGGGTGAGCAGAAACAGATACAGCCCCTGCCCAGATGGCATTTGCAGCCTAGTTGGAAAGAGCCTTAGTCAGACAATTACACAAACACAAAACTGAACCTGAGACTGCTAGACAAGAGAGGTGTATGGCTCTGTGAATGGTGAAATACTTGTTTTCTCAGAATAAAGACTACATTTTCCAGCCTTTCTCTCTCACAAAACTTTCAGACAGGTTTACTCATGTAACTAAGTTATGGCCAGTGGTATATGAGCAAAAGTGATGTTTGTGATTGCTGGTGTGCCCATAATGGGAGAGGCTTGTCTTCTTCTCTCCTTCCGCACCCTCCTCCATCCACACCATTCACATATACCCCTCCTCAGAGGCAGTAATGAGCTATTTTCATAATCTTGGAATATGTGGACAAGAGCGATGCTCTAGGGAAGGTGGAACAAGAAGAGAGAAGAAGCCTGAATCAGTGACACACTAAAACCACCAGAGCAGCCTTGGAATGCTTCCACCCAGGCACTGAATAAATGAAAAATGAGCTTCCTACCTGTTTAAGGAAAGATCTCTCTAATTTTTTGTTAGAGTGGCTAAGCCTACATGTCTTAATTTACAGAGTATTTAAGATCACTGATAATAGATGCAGAAAATAATAATAATAATTATACCTGTTTCTTATCTACTTTGGACCCTGCTTAAAACAGGATTGGTGTATCCATACACTCTGGATTTGGGGATGGAAAAAATAAAATCATCTTAGAATATGGACAGAAATTTGGCCTCCAGATTTCAGGCCTCTAAAAATCTCTAAATCTACTAGATTAAGTTGTGTGCAGCCTCGAACATTTGAAGAATGGAATGTGTGAAATAGCTTATCATCACAAAAGTAGAAAGTATAGGGTGTAGGAGACATGCCTCATGGTTCCTGCAATGGATTTGTAAAGTGGAAGAGCCTCTAAAAGACAGTCCATTTATCTGCCTTGAGACAGGATGTGCAAAAGATTTATTAACATTTTGCCTATTATGTTCCTGAATTGGAGTCACTTACATAAGGTCATGTGGCCTTAAGGAGTAGATCCAAGATAGCAGCTGTCCCATCTTGAGACCCACCTCCCTCTTCACTTACTAGTGTCATCTCTTAATCCCACAAAATCAATGAACATTTCCTAATCACCATTCTGTACAAGGGCCTGAGCTAGGTGATGTGAATGAGTTACAAAGGAGGAGTACAAGACAGAGTTCTTGATTTCCAGGAGTTTTCAGGCATAATGGGCAAATATGGCAAGTATGTACAAATGGCTACAATAGGAAGCTCCATAGAGTAAGCACCATGTGATAGGCACAGGTAACAAGGATCTGAGCCCTTTAGACAGGGCAGCCAGTGATGACCTAATGTACAAAATAGTCTTTGGAAAGAGCACTGGGATCCAGAGGCACAAAATGAAAAGAGGCCAAGAATACAGCCTGAGATATTCTAAGGAGATCAGTCTTGAGAAAAAAAGACTCCGCCTGGTGTTAATGCTTTCCAGAGCTAAGAAATGAGGTCCCTAGTCATAACTTGTGGCCTCTCATTGTCCTTCTCCAGGGGTAAGGAGCCCTAGTCCTTGGGAATGGAATGTGTATATGTAATCAAAAGCTTTAGCTCAACCTATGCTAATCTTGTATTTGCCCATTGGGGGTGGGTGGACTTTGGGGTATTCTGAAACTCTATCATCAGTTCCCCACTTATGCAAAAGTGATTAAACTCTTCCCTCTTCTCTCAGTGTGAGCGAATTGGCTCTGCATCACTTTGGGCATGAGCCCACATTTTTAAGTAATAAAATTTCTGACGACTCCCACATGGAACCCTGTTTAACACAGCCTCGCTGCGATCTGCGTGGCACCCTGGGCTAGAGAGTGGAAGACCTTTCCCCACATCGCACAGTGGAACTATTTTTCTGTGGCAGGGGTCTTCATCCACCCCTGAGTTTGGATGCCTGTGGATTCAAAGGGGAAGCCATTGTTTAAAGAGATAAGAAACACTTACATATTGTCAGGTGAGTTAAACTGTAAATCCTCTCCTGTATTCAAGACAAGTTGACACCAAGACCAGGTTTCCAAAACGATTATAAGGTGTCAAGGGGAGTCAAGATCAAGTAGCTGTAGCTTTCGAGGACAGTGTTCACTGAAATGCTACAGGTAGTTTACTCAAAGAGAAATGGGAAACAGCTCTATTCTAGACTGCACCCCTCTAGGCTGCATCCTAAACAATTGGTCTTATTTTGAGGATGATCTCATGGGAAAATCAGGAATGAAATTTCGTTGTAATGTTACGTGGTCACAATATTCACTGGGGGATGGGAAAATTGGCCTTAAAATGGTTTTTTGTTTTGTTTTGTTTTTAAATTATAACACTATCTTGCAGCTTGGTTTATTTTGTATTCAGAAAGGTAAAAGAATAATCAGACTAGCCAAATACCAAACTGCAGTCCCCTAGAGTGTATCCTAAAAAATTAGTCTTATTTTAAGTCTGATCCTATGAAAACATCCAGAATGAAGCTTTTATGTTTTGTAATATGTTAACTTAAAAGCGATTTCCAAGATCTTTATAAATAGCTAAAGCCAAATGTAATATATAAAACATGTTTTGTTAAAAGGAAAGATCATTTTTGTCCTAAAAGAAAAGAAACTAGTTGTTCTTAGATAAAAGAAAAAGGCCTAGAACCAAGATGAGAAAGAGAAAAGAATTTAGATGGATATAGAAAGTCATAGGTCAGAGTATGTCATAGAAAGTCAAAGAAAAATTAAATGAAAGGCTAAAAAGAGTAGGTTGGAATTTCTAAGAGGGAAAAAGAAAGTTGTTTCATCTTAGAATGTCTGGTTATGCCAGAATATGAAAGAAACTTGAGGGCACATAGTTGCAGAAGATCAGAAGAAAGCTGAACAGAAGGTTCCACAGAGAACAGAAGAATGTGTATGTATGTATGTATGTATATATATGTGTATGTATGTATGGGTCTAATAGTGAATGTGTTTATATAAGTATTTTTAAAGGATTATGATTTGAGAAATGTATAACAAAGGCAAGGAATATTGGGAAGATGTTAAAAATTTTTGTTTGATATCATTGAGGTTCTTGTTCATTTGCAACTGAAGATTTAATAGGTTAATTCATAAGAATTTTTAAAACTTTAATATTCAATTTAATCAAAAAGTCTGAATAAAATCCCTCCATCTGAGACTCTGGCAAATTAATAAATTTTGTTTAGAATCTGTTTTTCTGTTAAATTGGGTCAATCTTACCAAAAATACATTTTAGAAAACTGAGTTCCCTATATGTTTACTCTGTGTGATGTTTTATAAGGTTTTTAAGCTAAATATAATTTTACTGTTTCACTCTGTTCTGAAAGCTTGCTATGTCTAAGCTTCTGTTTTCATATCAAGTTAAAGACCATGACTGATGTTTTTCACAGAGCAATCTAAAATCTCAGTTCTTTTTTTCTTCCAAGAAAAAATGGCTTCTTGCTCCTACTTTTTAATCTGGGCTTTTAATAGTTACTGTTAGAAACTTTGATATAAATACGTTTATATTATTTAAAAAATAATAAGAATGTTTGTTTAATATGTTAAGAATTACATGAAACATGTTGTCTAATCAAAAAAAGTAGTGCTAACTTTTCTTTGGGTTAAAATTTATATGCCAACAATATTTGTTTAATAATCTTAGTATATTCTTGGTATACTCTAATTATTTAATATCATGTTTCAAGGTTATTATGTGTCATATCAGAATCTCTTTGTATTAGAAAAATAATAGTATTTCCTCCTTTGTAGACCATTCATCAGCCCCCAGGAGCCTCCTGGAACCTAAGGTCATAACACCTTCTCATATGCTCAGTGGTATCAAAATTGGAATAGGGATAGGGTAAGGAAACTGAAAACAGGCACAAGAAGAAGAAAAAAATCACAGAAAGTAAAACACAGCCATCATTAACAGCAATCCTCAACCAAAGTAAGAAAAGCAGGGGGTATCTCTGTGGAACCATCCATGACTGAGGGAAAAAACAGCGTGCTTGGTGCAAGCTGATTAGAGCCTTAACCCATGATTTTCTTTACATGCCAGAATGTCAGTTCCCTCTGCTGGGAAGAAACCTGCTCTGTAAATTGTAAGCCCAAATTTGCTTTCAGGAAGAACAATTAAACTCTACTGTGCCTCCTAAGCAGGGTTGAAAAATGCAAGACTCTCTCCTAGCCCTTCAGACTAAGACAGTAAATGTGCCACCTGAAATTGACCACACAGTGACACCCCCCCCCCCACATTTGGGCTAGCAAGAAGCCAGGATGAGCAAGGAACATAGCACCTGTAAGTATTGAACTGCTGCCAGAAATTGCACCTCCATGGATGCAACAATACCTATTTCTCATGGAGTCTCAAACCGGACTGAAACCAATCCTGGAGCAGTTTCTTAAGTATGGATTGGAGGACATGCTAATCTTCCTTCAGCACCATCACAACACTCAACCTGCTGACATTAGCCAAATATTGGGTGTCCAAGATCAAGGCCAAGATAGCTCGAAGTAAAGTACCTAGGATTTTTAATTTCCCAAGGACTGCAAGAACTGATGCAAGAGCAAAAGAGGCTATCTGCAGGCTGGCAGCCCCTCACTAAAATTGCCAGCTATGAGGTATCCTAGGAAGAGTGGGATTTTGCCAAATCTAAATCCTTCATTTTTAATTAATTGTAAAACCACTGTATGAAGTCACTAGGATAAGAACTCTCACCCTTTCTGTTGAACAGAGAATCAACCACAGGCCTTTGACACCATGAAACTCAGACTGATAAAAACTCCAGCTTTGAGCCTCCCAAATCTGAACAAGCACTTTGAGCTCTATCTCCGTTATGCACCACAAAGCCCTTCAAAAGGAAGATACTCGAATCATTAAAAATTTGCCAAGAGGTCAAGTTGACATGGAATGAAACGCTGCCAAGTGCCCTGTTACGAGTGCATATAGCACCCAGAAATAGATTTAAATTGAGCCCATTTGAGCTCTTGTTTGGCAGACCCTTTTTCCAGAAATCTCAAGCTGACCAAGAATAAGGATGAACTCTTTATATTAAATAAATAAATAAATAAATAAATAAATAGAAATAAGGGAATCTGTTCATTCTTAAAAGGTCTATCTGCTATGCTTTCGTCTATTCACAAGTTTCCTAATTGTGTCAGAAATGTCCCATTAATGTTCCAGCTCACCCTTTCCTCCCAAGAGAGTAGATATTTCTATGAACCTGGAACAATGAACTTCTCCAACCAAAGTGAAAAGGATCAACAAGTTCTCAGCCAAATTGCTAAGAAGCTCCAACAAGACAGAGCTACCATTCAAACACAACCGACCCTCTTGAGTCTAGGAGCCGACTTCAGCAGGCTCATTTCTTGGCTTCCTAATCTTAAATGGTTAAGTCTCTCTGTGTTCCCATAATAACTTTAAGTGTGTGTATGTTGTTTCATTCAGCTCCTTCCCATGTGTTTAACTATCTGCAGACTTCCACAACTTAGGTCCCAGGCCAGAATAGAGCAAAGAGATTTCAAAAGATAACACATCATCCTTGTGTAAGAGTACCAGAGTTTCAAAAGGGGGGAATTGATGACCTGATGTGCAAACTAGCCTCAAGAAAGAGTGCTTGGATCCAGAGGCACAAAACCAAAAGATGTTGAGAATATGTTGTTTTTGTTGTTGTTCGGTGCCATCGAGTTGTCTCCGACTAATAGCAACCCTATGCACAGCAGAACAAAACACTACCCAGTCCTGAGCCAGCTCCATGATTCTTGCTATACTTGAGCCCATTGCCATTGCCACCGTGTCAATTCATCTCGTAGAGGGCCCTCCCCTCCTTTGTTGACACTCCACCTTTCCAAGCATGACATCCTTCTCCAGGGAGTGATCCCTTCTGACAACATGACCAAAGTATGTGAGACGAAGTCTGGCCATTCTCACCTCTGAGGAGCATTCTGGCTGCACTTCTTCCAGGACAGACCTGTTAGCTCTTTTAGCAGTCCACGGTACTTTCAGCATTCTTAACCAACACCACAACTCAAAAGCATCAATTCTTCTTCAGTCTTCCTTATTCATTGTCCAGCTCTCACATGCATATGAGGCATTTGAACATACCATGGCCTGTGTCAGGTGCACCTTAGTCTTCAAGGAGACATCTTTGCTCTTCAGCACTTGAAGCCGGTCCTTTGAAGCCGATTTGCCCAGTGCTATACTTAGTCTGATGTCCTGACTGCTGCTTCCATTGGTGTTGATTGCAGAACAAAGCAATGTGAAGCCTTTGGCAATTTCAATCTTTTCTCCATTTATTGTAATGCTGCTTATAGGTCCAGTTGTGAAGGTTTTTGTTTTCTTTATACTGAGATGTAATGCATACTGCAGACTATATTCTTCAATCTTCATCAGTAAGTACTTCAAGTCATCCTCACTTTCAGCAAGCAAAGTTGTGTCATCAACATATCGCAGGTTGTTAATGATTCTTCCTCCAATCCTGATGCCATGTTCTACTTCATATAGTCCAGCTTCTCGGATTATTTTTTCAGCATACAGATTGAACACGCATGGTGAAAGGATACAACCATGACGCACTCCCTTCTTGATTTTAAACCATGCAGTGTTCCCTTTTTCTGCTCAAATGACAGCCTCCTGGTCTATGTATAGGTTCCTCATGAGTACAATTAAGTGTTCTGGAATTCTCATTCTTCTCAATGTTATCCATAATTTGTTGTGATTCACACAAATCAAATGCTTTTGCATAGTCAATAAAACAATAGTAAACATCTTTCTGGTATTCTTTGCTTTGAGCCAAGATCCATCTGATATCAGCAATGATATCCCATGTTCTACATCCTCATCTGAATCCAGCTTGCATTTCTGGAAGAATTCTGTCAAGAATATAGCCTGAGATATTTTGAGGAGGTCAGCCTTAAGAAAAACAGAATCCACCTGGTGTTGATGCTTTCTAGAGCTAAGAGATAAGACTCATAGTCATAATTTAGGGCCCTCTCTTTGTCCTCATGGGTTAAGGAGCCCTGGTCCTTGGGAATAGAATGTGTGTATGTAATCAGAAGCCTTAGCTCAACATATACATAATACAACCTTGTATTGACCCACTGGGGGTAAGTGGACTTTTAGAGTACACTGAAATTCTGTCAGTTCACTGCTTATATATAAATGATTAAACTCCTCTCTTCTCATTCAGTCACACTGAATTGGCTCTGTGTTGCTCCAGGAGCAAGCCCACATTTTTGGGTAATACCAGTAAGTACAAAGAATGGTGTTGCAACAGCTGGGACCCCACCCTCCCAAACCCACAGATGCTAAACCTGAACCTGTAGACATTATCACTACTATGACCCCCATTCTCAGCCCCCAACCCCCCACACACACACACACACCCACACACACGCGAACATCCATAGAACAGGGATTGAGGCTAAAGACAACTGGTTTTTGGAAGTCAACCCTTAAGTTCAAGCCTCCCAGTCCCCAGATTTCTGACCATCATTATCATTCTTTTTTTTTTTAAGGAAAAAAAAAAAAAAA
>NW_006921964.1:1542736-1544161 GCF_000298275.1 Orycteropus afer afer | reverse complement strand
CTCTGACAACAAGACCAAAGTAGGTGAGATGAAGTCTGCCCATCCTCACTTCCAAGGAGCATCTTGGCTGCACTTCCTTCAGGACAGATCTGTTAGTTCTTTTGGCAGTCCATGGTACCTTCAGCATTCTTCACCAGCACCACAACTCAAAAGCATCAACTCTTCTTCAGTCTTCTTTCTTCATTGTCCAGCTCTCACATGCATATGAGGTGACTGGAAATATCATGGCCTGTGTCAGGTACACCTTAGTCCTCAAGGAGACATCTTTGCTCCTAAGCACTTGAAAGAGTTCCTTCACAGCTGACTTGCCCAGTGCTCCACGTCGTCTAATGTCATGACTGCTGCTTCCATTGGCCTCGATTGTAGAACCAAGCAATGGGAATTCTTTGACAACCTCAGTCTTTTCTCTGTTTATCATGATGCTGCTTATTGGTCCAGTTGTGAGGATTTTTATCTTCTTTATATTGAGATGTAATCCATACTGCAGACTGTGTTCCTCAATCTTCATCAGTAAGTGCCTCAAGTCATCCTCACTTTCAGCAAGCAAAGTTGTATCATCAGCGTATCTCAGGTTGTCAAAGATTCTTCCCCCAATCCTGGATTATTTGCTCAGCATGTAGATTGAATAAGTATGGGGAAAGAATACAACCCTGACACACTCCCTTCCTGATTTTAAACCATGCACTGTCCCCTTGTTCCATTCGAACGACAGCCTCCTGGTCAAGGTTCCTTATGAGTACAATCAAGTGTTCGGGAATTCCCATTCTTCTCAACGTTATCCACAATTTGTCATGATCCATACAATCAAATGCCTTTACATAGTCAATAAAACACAAGTAAACATCTTTCTGCTATTCTTTGCCTTGAGCCAAGATCCATCTGACAGCAGCTATGATATCCCTTGTTCCACCACCTCTTCTGAATCCAGCTTGCACCTCTGGAAGTTCTCTGTCAATATACTGCTGCAACGATTTTTGAATTATTTTCAGTAAGATCTTACTTGCATGCAATATTAATGATACTGTTCGATAATTTCCACATTCTGTGGCATCACCTTTCTTTGGAATGGATACAAAAATGGATCTCTTCCAGTCAGTTGGCCAGGTAGTTGTCTTCCAAATCTCTTGGCATAACCGAGTGAGTGCCTCCAGTGCAGCATCCATTTGTTGAAATATCTCAATGGTTATTCTGTCAATTCCCAGAGCCTCGTTCTTCTCCAATTCCTTCATTGCACCTTCGACTTCCTCCTTCACTACCATTGGTTCTAGATCATATGCCACTTCCTGAAATGGATGAAGATCGACCAGTTATTTTTGGTAGAGTGACTCTGTGTATTCCTGCCATCTTCTTTTGATGTTCCCTGCATCATTCAATGTTTTGCCCTTAGAATCTTTCAATATTGCAACTCGAGGCTTAAATTTTTTC
>NW_006921964.1:1533449-1540187 GCF_000298275.1 Orycteropus afer afer | reverse complement strand
TGGGTGAAAATTTACAAAGCAAACTGGTTTTCCATTCAACAGTTCATACACATTTTGTTTTGTGGCATTGACTGTAATCCCATAATGTAACAGCACTCTTCCCACTTCCTCCCTGTGTTTACATTTCCCTTCATCCTTATTTCCTATCCCTTCCTGCCTTTTCAGCTTTGTTCCTGGACAAATGCTGCCCTTTTGATCTCATATGGTTGATTTTCTAAGATGTGTGTGCCTTCCTGGTATTATTGTTCATCTCATAGGCCTGCCTACTGTTTGCCTGAAACTGAGCCGCAGGAGTGAGTTCAGCTCGAGACTTGAAGGGTCTCTAGGGGCTATAGTTTCATGGGTTTCACAGTCTCTATCAGACCAGTAAGCCCGGTCTTTTCTATTATTTTGAATTTGTTCCACATTTTTCTCCCACTCTATCCAGACCTCCTATTGTGATCCCTTTCACAGTGGTCAGCAGCGGTAGCCGAGCAACATCTAGTTCTTCTGGTCTCATGGTCATAGAGGCTGGGGCTCACAGGTCCATTAGTCCTTTGGACTAATTGTTACTTTGTGTCTTTGATTTTCTTCACTCTTCTTTGCTCTGAACAGGAAGAGACCAACAGTAGCACCTTAGATGGCTGTTCACAGGCTTTTAAGACCCCAGCTACTACTCACTAAAGTAGGATGTAGAATATTGTCTTTGTGGACTATGTTATGTCAATTGATCTTGGTATCCCTTGAGACTGTAGTCCTGAGCCCCCAGGCCCAGTGACCTGTTTCTTCAAGGTGTTTGCCTATGGCTAGGAAGTTTTCATAACTTTGTCCCCACATACTCTACTGTATTCATGGATATATTTGCAGTACATATAAATACATATGTAGAAATATCCTCTGTCAAACCTATATACCTGTTCAGCTTGAGTGTCTATGTATCCACTTGTAGATTAGTGTTATTACTGTTATTGCAGGATTGTGTATGTAATAGTATTTACCTTTGTTGCCTCTAACTCTTATGCTCCTGTTAGTGTCTTCCTTGGCCTTGATCATTTTGTGCTGACCTCCCTATTATTGTATATTGCCTTTATCTTCACCCAGGTTTGTAAGTGTCTATCCTCTAGCTAGTGATTTATTTACCCTTTCTTCCCCTTCTATCCCTGCTAACCTTCAAAGAATGTTTCTTTCTGTGTATAAATCTTTTCCTGACTTTTTACAGTAGTGGTCTCATTTGTGCTTTTACCATTGATTAATTTCACTCAGTGCAATGTCCACTAGGTTCATCCATGTTATGAGGTGTTTCATAGAGTCGTTATTCTTTAATGTTGCATAGTATTCCATTGTGTATATGTACCATAATTTGCTTGTCCATTTATCCGTTGATATGCATTTAGGCTGTTTCCATCTTTTTGTTAATGTGAGTAATGTTGTGATGAACATGGGTGTGAATCTATCTGTTCATGTCATGGCTCTCATCTCTCTAGGATAAATATCTTGTAGTGAGACTGCTGGATCATATAGTATTTCTATTTCTCATTTTTTAAGGAAGCACCATACTATTTTCCAGGGATTGCACCTACCAGCCACTCCTCGGAAGAAAGGTTTGGCAATCTACTTCCATAGCGATACCACCTCAGAAACCCAAAGAGGGGTTGCTATGAGTCGGAGTTGAATCAATGGCACATAACAACAACAACAAGAACAACCAGCAGTGTGTGAGGGTTCTAGTCTCTCCACACTCTCACTAGTATTTGTTGTTACCTGTTTTTTTGAACTTTGCTTTTAATGCTAGGATGACCTGATAGCTCACTGTTTTGATTTTCATCTCTTTAATGGCCAATGATTGTGAGCATTTCTTCATGTGTTTTTAGCCACCTGAATACTACACCATCACTCTTTATTTGCTTGTTCTTAACCCTATATTCTGCTCTTTCACCTCCCAAGACCTTCCTCTTGGCCACCTGGCCACAATTGCTTTAACTTAAAAACTAAAACTCACTGCCATCGAGTTGGACCCAACTCATAGCAACCTCTCTTGGATTTCTGAGGCAGTATCACTGTGGAAGTAGATTGCCCAACCTTCCTTCCAGGGAATGAATGGCTGGGTGGTTTGAACCGCTAGCCTTCTGGTTAGCAGTCAAATGCCTTAGGCACTATGCCATTAAAGCTCCTACAAGTGCTTTAAAAAAAACAAAACAAAACTCACTGCCATCGAGTTGGATCGGACTCATAGAGACCCCTCCTTGGGTTTCTGAGGTGGTATCACTATGGAAGTAGATTGCTCCATCACCCTTCTGAGGAGTGGCTTGTGGGTTTGAACCACCAGCTTTCTGGTTAGCAGTCAAATGCCTTAGGCACAAAGCTACAAGTGCTTTAGGCCCTCTCAAATGGTGATGATTCATTTCCTCACATCCTACACACTTCAGGATGTGAAGATGGGTGTGCAACATGGATTCCAGTGCTCCAAATATAGAAGTTGGAAAATGTAGGAAAAAAAAAATTTTTTTTTTTAAATCTACATCTGCAGTCTGAAGGAGCTCTGATGGCATTGTGCCTAAGGCCTTTGACTGCTAACCAGAAGGCTGGCAGTTCAAACCTACTAGCTACTCCATGGAAGGAGACTGGGCAATCTACTTTTGTAAATATCTACCCTTCAAAAACTCAAAGGGGGTCACTATGAGTCGGAATCGACTCGATGGCAGCGAAGTTTTTTTTTTTTCCTGCAGTCTAAAATTTACCAACCGTGCAATCAAGATATATTGATTATCACTGGTGATGGGAATGCAAAAGTTGGAAACGAAGAATCACCAGTAGCTGGAATATATGGCCTTGGTGATAGAAATAAGGCTAGAGATGGGATGATAGAATTTTGCAAAACCAATGATTTACTCATTGCAAATATCTTCTTTTAACAACACATATGGCACCTATACACATGGACTTCACCAGATGGAATACACAGAAATCAGATCAACTACATCTGTGGAAAGAGGTGATGGAGAAGCTCAATATCTTCAGCCAAAACAAGGCCAGGAGCTCACTGTGGAACAGACCATCAACTGCTCATATGCACATTCAAGTTGAAGCTGAAGACAATTAAAAGAAGTCCACAAGAAACAAAATATGACCCTGATTATGTCCCTCCTGAATTTAGAGACCATCTAAAGAATAGATTTGATGCATTCAACACCAGTGATGAAAACCAGAGGAATTGTAGGATAAAATAAAGAACATCATCCATGAAGAGAGCAAAAAAGTTCATTAAAAAGACAGGAAAGGAAGAAAAGACCAAATTGGATGACTGAAGAGACTCTGAAACTTGCCCTTGAATGGAGAGTAGCTAAAGTAAATGGAAGAAATGACAAGATAAAAGAGCTGAACAGAAGATTTCAAAGAACAGCTCAAGAAGACAAAGTCAATTATTATAATGAAATGTGCAAAAACCTGGAGTTAGAAAATCAAAAGGGAGGTACACACTTGGCATTTCTCAAGCTGAAAAAAATGAAGGAAAAAAATTCCAGCCTCAAGTTGCAATATTGAAAGATTCTATGGGCAAAATATTGAATGATGTAGAACACATCAAAAGAAGATGGAAGGAATACACAGTCACTGTACCAAAGAGAAATGGTCAATGTTCATCCACATCAGAAGGTGGGATATGATCAAGAACCAATGGTATTGAGGAAAGAGTCAAAGCTGCACTGAAGGAGTTGTCAAAGATTTCATTTTACTTGGTTCCACAATCAACGCCAACAGAAGCAGCAGTCAAGACATCAGATGATGTATTGCATTGGGCAAATCTGCTTCACACCTTTTTCAAGTGGTGAAGATCAAAGATGTCGCCTTGAAGACGAAGGTGTACCTAACCCAAGCCATGGTATTTTCAATCACCTCATATGCATGTGAGAGTTCGACAATGAATAAGGAAGACCAAAGAAGAGTTGATGCTTTTGAGTTTTAGTATTGATGAAGAACACTGAAAGTAACATGGACTGCCAGAACAACTAACAAATCTGTCCTGGAGGAAGTGCAGTCAGAATGCTCCTTGGAAGCAAGAATGGCCAGACTTCATCTCACCTACTTTGGTCATATTGTCAGAAGGGAACATTCCCTGAAGAAGGATATCTTGCTTGGTGAAGTGGAGGGTTAACAAAAAAGGGAAGACCCTCAACAAGATGTATTGACACAGTGGCTGAAGTGATGGGCTCAGGTATGGCAAGGATTGTGAGGCTATCACAGGACTGGGGAGTGTTTTGTTCTTTTGTGCATAGGGTCACTATGAGTCAGAGCCAACTCAATGGCACCTAACAACAACAACAACATATCTTAGATTTCCCCAAAGCCGGAGTGCAGGTATGTGACCTAACTTCTGCTAATCAGAGACACTAGCTAGAGATATAGCTGAATCAGGTGCCTGCCAGAGATAGGGTCTTCTGGCAAGTACTATGATAGAAAGGTCTGAGAAAACTGATGGAGTTCAGCCCCATCACAAAGGTAGAGCAATGGATAGTGGTAGTATCTTGCTGATGGTGTTGCCTCCAATGGTATAACATTCAAGCCTAATTCTGTAGCCTCTCAGACTAAAAAGCCAAACCTCCTGCCATTGAGTTTATTCTGACTCACAGCAGCCCTGTAGGACACAGTAGAACTGCCCTATAGGGTTTCCAAGGCTATAAATCTTTATGGGAGCAGAGTGCCTCATCTTTCTACTATGGAGCAGCTGATGGGTTTCAACTGCTGACCTTTTGATTGCTTTTGTTGTTGTTATGTGCCATCGAGTCGAACCAACTCATAGTGACCCCTCCTTGGGTTTCCAAGGCAGTATCACTACAGTAGATTGCCCAAACTTCCTTCCGAAGGAGTGGCTGGTGGGTTTGAACCGCCAGCCTTCTAGTTAGCAGTCAAGTGCCTTAGGCACTATGCTACCAAAGTTCCCACCTTTTGGTTAGCAGCTGAATGTTTTAACCACTGTGCCACCAAGGCTCTCAGTCTAGCCAGATTGAATTCCATTGTTTACAACCAAGAACTCTGACCTATTCATTTGTTCATTCACTCAACAAATATTTATTGAGCACATACTTTATGCCAGGCTGGGTGTAGTGTAGTAAGCAAAACAGACAAAGTCCTTGCCTTCAGAGAGCTCACATTCAGGGTCTTAGAATGTGTCTTCATTTTCCTAGGGCTGCCATAACAAAAGATAACACAGGTTGGGGGAGACTCTAAAGAACAGAAATTTATTTCTGTTAAATAATTTCCCACATTTCTAGATGCTAGAAATCCAAATTCATGGTGTCAGCTCCAGGGGAAAGGCCTTCTTAGTCTCTTTCAGCTTCTAGTGTTGTTGTGTGCTGTCAAGTTTATTCCAACTCATAGTAACCTTCTAGAACAGAGTAGAACTGTCCCAGAGGATTTCCTAAGCTGTAAATTTTACCAGAGCAGATCACCAAGTCTTTCTACTGCAGAGTGGATGGTGGGTTTGAACCACTGAACTTTCAGTTTGCAGCCAAGAACTTAACCATTGTGCCACCAGGGCTCCTTTCAGCTTCTAGTAGCTGCTGGTAATCCGTGGCATTCCTGGGTTTGTAGAGTCATGTGTGTTGGTCTTCACATGGCATCTTCCCCTTGGGCATCTTTCTCCATGTCTCACTGTTTGTCTTTTTATAAGACTGCACTCAGAAGGGATTAGGTTTAGGACCCATCCTACTCGGTATGGCCTCATTAACATAACAAAAGAAAAATTCTTATTTCCAAGCAGGGTCACATTTGTAAGTACAGGAATTAGGATTTCACCATATGTTTTTTGGGGGTACAATTCAATCCATAACAGAGAGGAGCAGACAAAATAAACTAAACCCACTGCCATCAAATCAGTTCTGGCTTCCAACTCACAGCAACCCCATAGGACAGAGTAGAACTGCCCCATAGGGTTTCTAAGGCTGTGAGTCTTTACAAAAGCATACTGCTACATCTTTCTCATGGAGTGACTGATGCAATAAATAAATAAAATATATAATATATCAGTGATAAGTTTAGTCCCTGTTTCTTATCTCTCTCTTCTTTCGAGTTGTTCTTTGTAGCTTACTGAAACTAAGGCTGAAAAAAGATCTCTCAGTTATGATGCCTTGTCTCCCACAGGTTGGCAAACTGCTGCTGTGATCCCTCATGTTCTGCATCAGACTTTGCATTATGTTAAGTCTTCATCTCTACAGTCCACCTACTAAAGTGTGTGTGACTTACAATTGTATTGTGTTAACCAGTTCTAGTCAAAGTTCTTATGTCATCAGGATGGCCAAATCTTCCTCTTTTTCAGGGTGAAATCTATGTCTGAATTGTGTTCCTCAAAATTATGTGTAGAAATTCTAGCCCTTGTGCAATAAATATGACCCAGTTTGGAAATAGGGGTTTTATTTTGTTGTGTTAATAAGATCATGTCAGGGTAGGCTGGGTCTTAAATCAAATCACTTCTGAGTTATAAAATAGACACAGAGACACACACTTGGGGAACACAGACACAAAGGGACACCAAGAAACAGGTCTACAGACAAAGAAATTGCCTCCCTTAAAGCTGATGTCCTGATTTGGACATTTGTTGATGTATATATTATATATATATATATATGAAATATATAAATATACATGTTGATGTATATATATATATATGTGTGTGTGTTGGGAGCTCTGGTAGCATAGTGGCTAAGACACTTGCCTGCTAACCAGACGGCTGGCGGTTCAAACCCACCAGCCACTCCTCGGAAGGAA
>NW_006921964.1:1526603-1533209 GCF_000298275.1 Orycteropus afer afer | reverse complement strand
GGGTTTGAACCGCCAGCCTTCTGGTTAGCAGTCAAGGGCTTTAGCCACTATGCTATATATATATATATAAATGTATGTATGTATGTATGTATATGTTGTTGTAGTCCATTGGCTAGGATTTTGTTGAAGATTTTTGCATCTATGTTCATTAGGAATGTTGGTCTGCAGTTTTCCATTCTAATGGTGTCTTATCCTGGTTTTGGTATCAGGGTTATGCTTGCTTCATAGAAAGAATTTGGGAGGATTCCATCCTTTTCTATATTCTGGAGTAGTTTGAGTAGGATTGGTGTCAGCTCTTCTCTGAATGATTGATAGAATTCTCCAGAAACCATTGGGCCAGAACTGTTTTGTTGATAATTTTTTTAAGACCTGTTCAATTTCTTCTTTTGTTACAGGTCTGTTCAAATTCTCTACCTCAGTCTGTGTTAGTTTAGGTTAAGTAGTGTGTTTATAGATGTATGTCCATTTCTTCCAGGTTTTCAAATTTGTTGGAGTACAGCTTCTCATAGTATCTTGATATTATTCCTTTCATTTCTGTTGGTTCTGTTGTGATGTCACCTGTTTTGTTTCTTATTCATGTTATTTGCATCTTCTCCTTCTTTTCTTTTGTTAAGTTTGCCAGTGATTTGTCAATTTTGTTAATCTTTTCAAAGAACCAACTTCTAGTCTGTTGATTGTTTCTATTGCCTTTCTATTTTGTGTTTCATTTATTTCTACTCAAATTTTTATTTTATTTTTGAAGATGTCAGTTTAAGGTGCTGATTTTGGCTCTTTCTTCGTTTTTGGTATGTACATCTACTGCTATAAATTGCCCTCTGATCACTGCTTTTGCTGTGTCCCAAAGATTTTGGTATGTTGTGCTATCATTCTCATTTGATTCGAGGAATTTTTTAATTTCATTTTTCATTTCTTCTATTACCTAGTCGTTTTTGAGGAGGGTGTTATACAGTTTCCATGCGTTTGCTCTTTTTCTGTTGGTCTTCCTAGTGTTGATTTCTAGTTTTATAGAGTTATGATCTGAGAAGATGCTTTGCAGTATTTCAATGCCTTCAAATTTATTGAGGTTTGCTTTGTGGCCTAACATATAGTCTATCCTAGAGAATGTTCCTTGTGTGCTGGAAAATAATGTATATTTTGCTGTTGTTGGGTGAGGTGCTCTGTAGATGTCTATAAGGTCAAGTTGGTTGATCATTTAGTTCTTCTGCATCTTTATTGAGTTTCTTTCCAGTTCTATCTCTTATTGAAAGTGGTATATTAAAGTCTATTACTATTACTGTGGAGTCATCTATTTGTCTTTTCAATTTTGTTAAAGTCATATTTATGTATATGGGGCTCTTTCATTGGGTGCATAGATATTTATTATGGCTATGTCCATTTGTTCAGTTGATTTTTTCATCATTACATAATGTCCTTCAGGAACTCTGGTGACATAGTACCCAAGACATATGACTGCTAACCAGAAGGCTGGCAGTTCAAACCTACCAGCTACTCCTCAGAAGGAGGATTCAGCAATCTACTTCCATAGAGATACTTTCTGCCTCAGAAACCCAAGGAGGGGTTGCTATGAGTCAAATGGACTTGACAGCAGTGAGTTTGGTTTGGGGTTTTTTGTCTCTTATGGTCATTTTTGTTGTAAAGTCTATTTTATCAGAAATTAATATCACCACTCCTGCCCTTTTTTGGTTTCCATTTGCTTGGTACATCTTTTTCCAACCTTTGATTTTTAGTCTGTTTTTTTGTCCTTGTGTCTAATCTGAGTCTCTTATGGACAGCATATTGATGAGTCATGTTTTCTTATCCAGTCTGCAATTCTTCATCTCTTGAGTGGTGCATTTAATCCATTAACATTCAGTGTAATTTTCAACAAGTATGAATTTGTTGGTGTCATTTAGTTATGTGTTTTTTCATGGTGTTTCTGATTTCTTTGTTCCATATAATTTTCTGTGCTGAGCTCATTTTGTTATAAATCATGTTATCATATCCTTCTTTGCTATTGTTTTAGTATTTGCTAAATATGTGTGCTTGTCTTCTTTCGTATTTTGATGCAAAGGTTTATTGTTTTTCTTTGAAGTTATCCTGTGATTGATTATTTCCTTCTCAAGTTTAAAACAATCCGTTCTATCTCACAATTATCTTGACTTCCTCACCATTTAGAAGTTCTGTAACTACACTATTTATTCCCTCTTTTTGGCTTGTAGTTGTCCTCATTTACCAATTGATGTCTCTGGTTCCATGTTTACAGTCTTGTAAGCTTATTATATTTTGGATACTTCTGTAACAGGGTTGGTTCCTGTGTTATATGTCATCATGTGTGTTAATCATCAGTTATTATTTGCTGTTGTTGGCTCTCTCTCAGAAGGATTTCCTTTAATATCTCTTGTAAGGTTGGTCTGGTTTTAACAAAGTCCCTTAAGTTTTGCTTATCTATCTGAAAATCTCCTAATTTCATCCTTATATTTGAGGGAGAATTTTGCTGGGGATATAATTCTTAGTTGGAGATTTTTTTTCTTTCATTGTTTTACATATATCATCCCATTGCTTTCTCACCTGCATGGTTTCTGCCAAGAAATCAGAGCTTAGCTTTATTGGTTCTTTTATAGGTAACTTTTCTTTTTTCCTGTGCTCCTTTCAGTATTCTTTCTTCGTTTTTGGTTTTGGTGGGCTTAATTATGATATGTGTTAAACTGGGTTCTCTAGAGAAGCAAAACCAGTAAAGCTTATATATACATATAGACAAAGAGAAATTTATCTTAGGAAAATAGCTCATACACCTATAGACTCTGGCAAGTCCCAAGTTCTTGGATCAAATGTCAAGCTGCAGGCCTTTCTCGACTCATGCAACTGCAGGGGCTGACAAGCTCAAGGTTGGCAGGCAGTATACTGGCTGTTGACTCCAACAAATAAGGAATCCAAGATCTCCAGTCCAACTGGTGGGTTGTTCACTCATGGACAGTTGTAGGCAGCACAACAGGATCCCGATCCATAGAAAAGGAGTATCTCTTTTCCCAGGATGTCCATAAATATAATGGAAGGAGGCCATGCCCCTAGGGAAACTCCCTTTCAATGGATTGGCTGCTAAAAACATATACATCCAATCCCATCATGGGAGTAACCCACATCCCAACTGCTTAAACCACACAGAGTGCTGGTCCAGCTAAGTTGACACACAGCTGCAGCTATAACAATATGTCTTAGAGATTTTCTTTTGGGGTCTATCCTGTTTGAGGTTCATTGAACTACTTGAATGGATATATTTTCATCTTTCATCATGTTAGGGAAATTCTCTTCCAACAAATCTTCAACAATTTTCCCTGTGGTTTTATTTATTTCTTCCTGTTCTGGAATTTTGATTACACATAGGTTGTTCCTTCTGATCATACCCCGTATGAATCACAGGCTTTCTACATTTTGTTTTGATCTTTTGTCTGATTGATCCCTTAACAAAGTAGTATTGAGGTATTTGTCTTAATCTCATTAATTCAGTCTTCCATTGATTCAATTTTACTCCTTTGCCTCTTCAATGTGTTATCTATTTCTGAAATCAGTATTAATCTTCAGGATTTCTAGTTGTTGTTTTTGTATCGTTTCTAATTTTTTCTTTATTTCATCAATTTTTTCTTGTATTGTTTTCCTAAACTGTTTCAAAGTTTTGTCTGTGTTTTCCTTGATTTTGTCAGTTTTCCTTGATCTTGTCAGTGTTTTCCTTGATCTGTCTCTCAATGCATTGAAGGCACCCAAATATAATATTATGAATTCATTTTTTTAAAATACATTTTATTGAAATATAGTTTATGTACAGTGAAATACACAAAAGTAAACTGACACAGGTCAACACATTTTTTTTGCAGTGTTCCTTCCCCTCTTCTCCCACCCCTGTGAACTAACAGAGAAAGTTTCCTTCTATATGTAAACCTTTCCTTGACTTTTTACAATAATGACCAAATACTATATTTGTCTTTCTGTGATTGACTTACTTCACTCAGCATAATGTCTTCCAAGTTCATCTATGTCATGCAGTGTTTCGCAGTTCTACATTATTCTTTAGTGTTGCATAATATTCTATTGTGTGTATGTGTACCATAGTTTGGTTGACCATTCTTCTGTTGATGGACACATAGGTTATTTCCTTCTTTTTGCTATTGTAAATAGTGCTGCAATGAGCATGAGTGTGCATATATCTGTTCTTGTCCAGGGTCTCACTTCTTTAGGATGTGTATCTAGTAATGGGACTCCTGGATCAAGTGGTATTTCTAATTCCAGCTTTTTAAGGAATTGCCATACTGGTTTCTACACTTGTTGTATCATTTTACAGTCTCACCAGCAGTGTATGAGAATCTAAATCCCTCCACATCCTTGCCAGCATTTGTTATTTTCTGTCTTGTTGAACTTTGCGATTAGTGCTGGGCTAAGATGGCATCTCATTGTTTTTTGATTTGCATCTCTCTGATGGCTAATGATCATGAGCATTTTTTCATGTATTTCCTGGCCACCAGATTATCCTCTTTGGTGAAGTGTCTATTCAAGTCTACTTCCCACTTTTTAATTGGATTGTTAATCTTTTATTTTTGAGGTGTTGGAGTTTTCTATAAATTTTAGAGATAGGTCCCTTGTCAGATATGTCATTGCTGAATATTTCTTCCCAATCTGTAGATTCTCTTTTTATTCTTTTGGCAGTGTAATCATTGACAAGTATGAATTTGTTGCTGTCATTTTGTTATGTGCTTTTTCATGGTGTTGCTGATTTCTTTGTTCCATATAATTTTTGTGCTGAGCTCATTTTGTTTATGAATCATATTATCACTTCCTTCTTTGCTATTGTTTTACTATTTGCTAAATATTTTTATTTTGTTGTGGAGGTTTATAATTTTTTTTAGGTTACCCTGTGATTTATTATTTTTTCCCCAAGTTTAGAAAAGTCCATTGTATCTTGCAGATGTCTTAACTTCCCTGCCATTTCAAAGTCCTCCACAATTTTTTCCATCTCTTTGGTTTGTAGTTGTCCTCATTTGTCAATTGATGTCTTTGGTTCCCTGTTTAAAATCTTGCAGGCTTATTTATTTTGGATATTTCCATAATTGGGTTGGTTTCTGGGTTATGTCATCATGTGTTAATGGTCAGTTGTTGTTTGCTATTGTTGGTTCTCTGTCCAAAGGACTCTCTTTAGCATCTCTTCTAAGGTTGGTCTTCGTTTAACAAATTTCCTTAATTTCTGCTTATCTGGAAATGTCCTAATTTTACCAACATATTTGAAGGGCAGTTTTGCTGGGTGTAAAAATCTTGGCTGGAAATTTTTTTCTTTCAGGATTTTGTATATACCATCCCATTGTCTTCTCACCTGCATGGTTTCTGCCAAGATATCTGAGCTTAGTCTTAATGATTGCTCTTTGTAGGTAACTTCATTTTTCCCACACTGCTTTCAGGATTCTTTTTTTTAATTGTGATTTGGGTGAAGGTTTACAGAGGAAATTTACTTTCCATACAGCAGTTCACATATACTTTGTCTCATGACATTGACCACAGTTTGCCAAAATGCAAGAGCTCCCCTCCCACTTCCTCCCCATAGTTACCTCCATCCTGTGTTCACCCCTCCATGCACTCCTGCTCCCTGAGCTATCTCCCTGTGCATAAGCAGTCTTTCTTTCTCCCATGATTGTTCTCTCCAAGGAGTGTATCTACTTGAGGTGAATGTTCAACTCATATGACTGTCTTTTGTTTGGCTGGAAACCACAGATGTGGGTTCAATTCTAGATCT
The DNA here is from genome assembly GCF_000298275.1 of Orycteropus afer afer. Taxonomy (NCBI): domain Eukaryota; kingdom Metazoa; phylum Chordata; class Mammalia; order Tubulidentata; family Orycteropodidae; genus Orycteropus; species Orycteropus afer. Next base: position 1,527,457 of record NW_006921964.1, on the reverse strand, counting down.
GAGGGTAGCTAGGGTCCATAGTCTCAGTGGTTCCACCAGGCTCTATTGGACCAGCAAACCTGGTCCCACCCCCCTTTTCTTTTTCTTCAAATGATTTTGGGTTTTGTTCCACATTGTTCTCCCTCTCTATCAAGGATCTCCTACATAGATACCCTTTCAATTGGATGACAGTGGTAGCAGGGCACCATCTAGTTCCTCAGATCTCATAGTTGTATAGGCTGCAGATCGGATGGTGTACCAGTCCCTAGGACTAATTGTTTCCATGAGTTTTGGTTTTCTTCATTCTTCTTTGCTGTGGACAAAGAGAGACCCATCATTGTATGTAGATGGAAGCTTGCTAGCTTTTAAGATCCCACTCGCTACTCGCTAAAGTAGGAGGTGGAACAATGTTTTGTATAGTATGTTATGCCATATGAGCCTGATGTCCCCCGTGACCATGATCCCAAGCCCACAGGTCCAGCCACTTGGTCCTTATGGGTAGCTGTCTGTGACCAAGCTGTGACCAGAATCTTGCCCCTTTTCAGCTCTATTATACACCCAGGAATTCTGATCATTCACATAAACTTATAGAACCATTGTCTGCCAACACTATATATGTTCTTGGATACACTCCCCATTTCATAGACATACCTAATTGTTCAGCCTGTCCACCCATCTATCCACCCATATACCCATGTTAGCCTTCACTGACAATGCAGTACGGTATGTACAAAAGGGTTCATATTTGTTGACTGTACCTCCCATGTACCTCTCTATGTCATTCTCTTCCTCAATGCTGCTATATTGGTCACTCACATTTGGTACATTGCCCTTCTCTTCACCCAAATCAATACTTATCTCTATCTATCTAACAG
>NW_006921964.1:1508133-1518125 GCF_000298275.1 Orycteropus afer afer | reverse complement strand
AAAAGTATTAATAATAATAGTTATTTTAAAACAAACACATACAAGCAAACTAATCACCAGAAAAAAGAAAGCAAAGAAGAAAAAAATTTTAAAAAGAGAAAAAAAAAATCGGTGGACAAGGCAGGGTACCCAGGCTCCGTCTGAGCACACAGACTGTGATCAAGTTCCTGTGGGCCCAGAAGGTAGGTGGAAGTGGGGGATGGCCACACCTCTGTTCATCAAGTGGGTTTGGGGTATAGGAGTAACAAGAGGAATGTGGTACCTTTTCAGTCTTGCAGGTCCGGAGTTACTTTGGGGTTGCTGGAAAGCAGAATGTGTTCTTAAGCCCCAGGAATCTGTGAGCGTGCTGTCTCTTTAAATATCCAAAATAGTCAAGCTGCTTTTAAACCTTCAAAATGGTGGTGTCCTCCAGAATGGCAAAAGTCCCCAGCTCAGCCCGCCTTTCTCTTCACCTTCTCCATTTATTCCCCAGCCACCAGAGCAGTCCTCTGTGCAGTCCCTGACTAGCGGGGCTGATTTTTAGGTTTATTCTTAGGTCCTACCAACACTCTGGAATCTCCAAGCTGTCTGTGCTGTCAGGATCCCTCAGGATCGCTGCCAGACCACAGCTCTATCTGTCTCCTTTTTTGGTATTTTCACACAAATTCTTCTGCTAGTTGGGGTTTAGTCTACTTCTATATCCTCCCCTTCAAGGCTCAAGGGTCCAAGATTATCTTCTGTGTCTGTGTTAATTGGTTTCCCTTTTCTTTGTTGAAGAGGGTCTGTTCAATCTTTCTGCCTAGTCTGCCATCTTGCCAGAACTCTTTCAGGATTTTTTCTTTTTCTTTGGTTTTGGTGTGTTTGATGATGATATGTCTTGCTGGTTTTATTTTGGGGTCTATCCTGTTTGGGGTTCACTGAACTTCTTGAATGGATACATTCTCATCTTTCATCATACCAGGGAAATCCTCTTTCAACAATCTTCAACCATTTTCTCTATGGTTTTATTTGTCTCTTCCCATTCTGGAATTCCAGTTACACATAGGTTATTCCTTTTGATTGTACCCCATATTAACCTTAGGCTTTCTTCATTTTGTTTTCATCTTTTTTCTGGTTGACCCCTTTCAAAAGAAGTATTCAGGTATTTGTCTTCAATCTCACTAATTCTGCTTTCCATTGATTCAAGTTTACTCCTTTTCCTATTCAGTGTGTTATCGATTGTGGTGTTGCTGATTTCTGAAAATATACTATTAATCTTCTGAATTTCTATCTGTAGACTTTTTATCATTTCTAATTTTTCATTTATTTTGTCATTTTGTTCTTGTACAGTCTTTTGAAATTGTTCTAAGGTTTTGTCTGTGTTTTCCTCAATTTTGTCACTATTTTCCTTGATCTGTCTCTCAATCCATTGAAGGTACCTAAAAATAATTCTTTTCATTTCCTTATTAGGGAGTTCCAATGCTGCATCTTCCTCAGGGTTGTGTTCTGGGTCTGTATCCTGGACCCTTGTTTCTCTTGCTTTATGTTGCTTCTTTGTGTGGTGTTCTGGTTACCTAGTGTCACTCTGAGAAGAATATACCACAAATGGGATGGTTTTAACAAACAGGAGTTTATTCTCTTATAGTTTGGGAGGCTAGATGTCCAAGTTTAAAGTGCCAGCCTCTAGGGGCTGGGTGAAAGACCTTTGACCTTGGGCTTCAGCTCTGCCTCTTGCTCCTGGCCCACTGAAGCTAGAGGCATCTCTTCACTTAGGCAGCTACTGGCTGCTGAGGCTAGCAAGCCCAAGGTCAATAAATAAAACAGCACAGTCTCGATGTTACCAAACCACATGGCAGGCCATTAATTCAAGTGCATTGAATGTCCCAAGGTCAGAAGAGCATGGCAGGCTGCTAAACAATTACATGGCTACATGCAGGGTTCAAGCATTCCATAAGCTAGACACCATTCCCAAAGCTGTTTCTTATATATGGGAAGCAGACCACATACCCAAAGGCAGCTACTCAGCTGCTCACAGTAGAGTCCACTATGGAGTTGATTATCAGTCGCATCGTGGGGAATACTACATCCAGTTGCCCAACCACTCAACCAGGCCTAGCCAAGCTGACACACAAACTTAACCACCACAATTCCACCCCTTGTCAACTTGGTATCTGTACAGATCTCTTCACTGGGTGACTCCAGTCCCCTAGGTTCTGAGTGGCACCCTCACCCCCTTAGCCTGGCGGGCCCTGTTGCTCTCCCTCTTGGGCATGGCAGCCCTGCCCCTTCACTTTTGTGTAACAGCTATGACTCCATCCCACTAGCTCACATGAACGAGCAGCCCCGCACTCCAGAACCAAGTTAGTGAAGGTCTAACTCTTTGAAACCTAGGGGGCTGTGGTATTTCCATCTCCAAAGGCCATGGTCCTACCCTTGAGACTGAGGCAGCTCTGCTTCCTGTTTCCTTGTCTCTCTGCTTCTGCCAATTAATGCCAAAGGCAACCCACTCCAGAAATCTTTCTGCCCAAAAAGCACTCAGCTTTCTTGCTCCATGGGCTGGCCAACCTGCTATTCCATTTCATGCTGATCTCTTCTACCAATTAATGCCTGAAGGCAACCCACTCTGCCAGGAATCTGCCTGTGCAATGGCATCCAGCTTTCTCCTCCATGGGCTAGTAAGGCTGTCACTGTCTCATGCTGGTTCTCTCGGCTCTGCTACTGCCATCTCTCATGCTGTATGCTGGGGTCTCTCTGCCAGGTCTTGGGTCAAGGACGCACTCCACTCCTGTTTCCACATTTGAGGTATCTGTCAGAGTAGCACCCCACTCTCTCGGTACTATACTCTGTTCTGGTTACCTAGCACCACTCTGACAAGAATATACCACAAATGGGATGGCTTGAACAAACAGGAGTTTATTCTCTTACAGTTTGGGAGTGTAGAAGTCCAAGCTCAAAGTGCCAGGCGCTAGGAGATGAGTGAAAGCCCCTCGACCTTGGGCTTCAGCTCTGCCTCTTGCTCCTGTCCCACTGAAGCTAGAGGCATCTCTTCACTCAGGTAACTACTGCCTGCTGAGGCTAACAAGCCCAAGGTCAAGAAATAAAATGGCACAGTCCCAATATTGCCAAACCACATACATGGCATGTTCCAAGGTCAGCAGAGCATGGCAGGCTGTTGAACAATGACACAGCTACATGCAGTGTTCAAGCATTCCATAAGATAGACACCATTCCCAGAGCTGTTTTTTATATATGGGAAGCAGACCACATACCCAAAGGCAGCTACTCAGCTGCTCACAGTAGATTCCACCATGGAGTTGATTACCAGTCTCATCATGGGGAATACTACACACAAACGAAGTTGACACAAAAGCTTAACCACCACACGTGGACCGTGATGCTCTGTTTCTCGGAGACGTTGTGATGTTTTTGTGTATATATTTAATTGGTGATTGTATGTTGGAGTGACTTACCTAAGATTTTTGTTTTCTTTGGATGTTATCTAAGTAAGCAGGTTACTATGCTCCTCTATTTTCTAGCTGGCAGCACTTATACTCACCACCTGTCTCCTTTCCTGTTGTCAGCCTCATGTATGTCCCTGCAGTCCTTGGCAAACAGAGCCTATTCTTAGGTCCCTGGAATCTGAATAAGAATGCTATTACTTTATATATCCAAAATGGACACCACTTGTAAACAATCAAAATGGCTGCACCCTCTGGACAGCTGAAAGTCAGCTCAGGTTATCTCCCTCCTTGCTGTTTCCCTTTCTAGTCATTGTCCACCAGTTCAGTCATCCTTGCAGCCCTTGGTGATGAGGCTGATCTTCAGGTCAATTCTCAGGTCCCAACACCACTTGGAAATATTCAGGCTGTTGGTGCCATCAGAGTAGCTGACAGCCCACAACTCCGTCCATCTCTGTACTCACTGTTTTCATTCAGGTTTTTCCACCAGTTAGTGCCTAATCCACTTCCATATATTTCTTTCCAAAGCTCAGAGCTCCAGGATTATCTTCTATATCTCCGACAATTGGTTTCTCTTCTCTTTGTTGAAGAGGTTCTGTGTAGCTTGTCTGCCTATTCTGCCATCTTATTGGAAGTCATATTTTGAATTCTTTATCAGGAAGTTCCAATGCTGCTTATCCTTAGGGATGTTTTCTGGGTTTGCATCCTGGTCCCTTGTTTCTACCACTTTATTTTGCTTCTTTGTGTGAACTGTGATGGTCTGTTGTCTCTGAGGCATTGTGGTAGTGTTATATTTATGTTTAATGTGTGAAAGAGAATGAGATTGTGTGCACAGATCTCTGTTAGCTGTTCATAAAGAGCAGTTGAGGGTGAGTTGAGCTGGTATTGGCTGCAGTCTATCATCAGTCAGTTGATGCAAAAGCAAGTTGTGTCCCTCAGTCAGTGGGTGGGGCTGCAGGAGGTGCAGGTATGTTTGGGTTGGGTTGGAACAGTTGCTGTCTTCCACTCAGTTAGACAAAAACTAATAAACCACCAAAAAGCTAAAAGGAAGAGAACAAAAACTTCAAACCACATAAACAAAAAGGAACAATTGCAAAAAAAAAAAAAAAGAAGAAGAAGAAGAAAATGCAGTAAATAAGTAGAACAATTTTCAAAGGAGAAAAGAAAGATAATGAGAAAAAGAGAAGAAAAAAAAAAAGCCACACTCTCTGGGGAAGGAAGAATGAGATAAAAGAGCAAGAACAGAAGAATAGTAAAGAAAAAACTGGGAATACTGCAAAAGGAAAAATAAGGGATGGGAAGAACCAAAAGAAAGAAAGGGGAAAATAAAAAGGAGAACCAGGAAGAGGAAAACAAGAACCAGGAACCAAAAGAGAGAAAGACTTTAAAATAAAATAATTTAAAAACAAAAACAATCAAAAACTGTGGGGGTGGAGCACAGCACCCACACTCTGTCAGGGCACGGACTGGTATGGAATTCCTGCTAGTCAAGAAGGTGAGTGGAGGTGGAGGATGGTCACACCTCTGTTCACCAAGAGTGTGTGGGGCATAAGAGTAACAAGGGGAACATCACCTTTCCAATTGCCAGCCTTCAATGTGACTGCCCATGCTGTCCTCAGCAAGAGGAGCCCACTGCTACATCGAAGTCTAGGTAAGAACACTGTTTTGGTTATCTAGTACCTCTCTGACAGGAATATACCACAAATGGGATGGCTTGAACAAACAGGAGTTTATTCTTTCACAGTTTGGAGGCTTTAAGTCCAAGTTCAAAGTGCCAGGCTCTACTGGCTGGGTGAAAGACCTTCAACCTTGGACTTGAGCTCTGCCTCCTGCTCCCAGCCTACTGGAGCTAAAAGCTTTTCTTCACTCAGATAGCTCCTGGCTACTGAGACTGACAAGTCCAACGTTGACAAGTAAAAAGGCACAGTCCTGATGTTACCAAACCACACAGCAGGCCATTAATTCAAGTCCATTAAAAGTCCCAAGGTCAGCAGAGCATGGCATGCTGCTGAACAACGACATGGCTACATGCAGGGTTCAAGCATGCCATAAGCTAGAGACCATTTCCAAACCTGCTGCTTACATACGGGGAGCAGACCAAATCTCTATAGCAGCAACTCAGCTGATCGTGGTAGATCCCACCATGCAGTTGATTGCCGGTCTCATCATGGAGAATAACTACCATTAGCTGCCCAGCCACTCAACCAGGTACAGCCAAGTTGATGCATAACCTTAACTACCACAAACACCACTGGCATATATTCAAAATGGTTGAGCCCACCACTTGTGAATATGCAAAATGGTTGCACCCTCAAGACAGTCACTGGCAGTCCACAGGTCTGTTTATCTCCTTCTTTGCTGTTTTCCTTTCTGGTTGTCAGGCACCAATGCAGTCCTTGCGCATGCAGTCTTTAGTGAGCAAAGCTGATTCTTTGGTTGTTACCAGGATATATTCAAAATGGTTCTTCCCTCAGGAAGCCAGCAGTCTGCAGCTTTGTTTGTCTCCTTACTCACTGTTTTCATTCAGGTTCATCTACTAGTTAGTATTTAATCCACTTCTTTATCCTTGCTTTCAAAGCACAGGTTTCCAGGATCATCTTCTGTATCAGTTTCAATTGGTTTCTCATTGCTTTGAAAATGAATATATCATCAAAAAGAATTTCTCAAGATGTACCCTGAAGTACAATGCTGTCAGTGATACTGTAATATCCATACACTTACAAGGAACACCAATGTATACTGCTATTATTCAAAGTTATGCACCAACAACTAAAGCCAAAGACGAGGAAATTGAATATTTCTACTAACTTCTGGAGTCTGAAATCGACCAACATGGAGTCAAGATACAGTGATAATTACCGGTGATTAGAATGTAACAGTTAGAAACAGAGAAGAAGCATGAGTAGTTGGAAAATAAGGCCTTGGTGATAGAAATGGGGCTGGAGATGGCATGATAGAATTTTGAAAGACCAATAACTTACTCACTGCAAATACTGTTTTTAAACAACATACACTGTAACTATATGTATGGACCTTGTCAGATAGAATACATCAGATCAAATCAACTACATTTGTGGAAAGGGATGATGGAGTAGCTCAATATTACCCATCAGAAGAAGGCCAAAGTCAACTGTTGAGCAGACCATCAACTACTCATATGCAAGTGTGAGTTGTAGCTTAAAAAAATTAAAACAAGTCCAAAAGTGTCAAAGTATGATATTGAGCATATTCCCATCTGAAGAATAGATTTGATAAACTGAACACTGGTGATCAAAGACCAGATGAGCTGTGAAGTGACATCAAGGGCATGAAGAAAGCAATAGGTCATTAAAAAGACAGGAAAGTTGAAGACAAACAACACTTCCACATGAGCTGGCTTATGTCTACTTCTGATTTCATCTTGCACCATGCCCCCAGCAGTCACAAATTCTTTAGCCCCATAGAATATCTGTTGTTTCCTAAAGCCATAGTCCACTTCTATCTCAGGAATTTTGCACTTACTATTCCCTCTGCCTGGTATTCTCTTTCCCCACGTCCTTGCATATCTGGCTTCTTCTCATCATTGAGATATCCAACTAAATGTCATCCTTTTCAAAAAGATTTTCTCTAATCACCTAATCCCAAAGTCTTTTTCTTCAAGTCATTTACTTTCATGCTTTCATGTCACATTGTTTTATTTCCACAGTAGTTGCCACAATCTGGAAATTATTTTAATTGGTTATATGTGTATTGTCTGCCTCCCCAGTGGAATGCAAATTCTGTGAAAGCAGAGATTATGTGTATCTTGCTTACTGTTATTTCCCCTGTGTGCTATTTCTGGGCACACAGTAGGAGGTCAACAAATATTTGTGGAATAAGTAAATGGAAAATGCACAATGTTAGTTTATAACTCTCTATCAACTTTGCCAAATGACTCATGATGATTTGATGTCATACATGCTTCAACACCACAGTTTTTTAAATATAACAGTTCTTGGATGCTTGGCTATAGGACTTTCAATGATTCATTTATTCATTTACTGAGGGCTAAAACCAAAAATCCAAACCCACTGCCATCGAGTCAATTCTAATTCATAGTGACCCATAGTTCGACAGAGTCGAACTGCCCCATAGTGTTACTAAGGCTGTAATTTTTATGGAATCAGACTACCACTTCTTCCTCCTATAGAGCAGCTGGTAGGCTCAAATCACTGACCTTCTTCCCTTAGCAACAGAGTGTTTTTAATCACTGTACCACCAGGGCTTTTCCTTGAAGCTAGAGAGGAAAGTAGACATGTTGAGTTGGAAAGTGTTTCCCATTTCAACAGAAGGGAGGCAGCTGTATGGTGCTTCTTGCACATGCTTAATCCTTCCCTCATAAAGTAAATAATGTTGCCATAAGATAATTAAACTGGAAAAATTTGCATTTAAGGGATATGGTTTTTTTAAAAAAAAAAAATTACAGGAAAGGAAAAAGACCAAAATGCATGTCAGAAGAGACTCTGAAATTTGTTTTTGAACAGAGAGTAGCTAAAACAAATGGAAGAAATGATAAAGTAAAATCACTGAACAGATTTCAAAGGGAAGCTTGAGAAGGCAAAGTAAATTATTATAATGAAATGTAAAAAGACCTGGAGTTGGAAAATCAAAGGGGAAGCACATGCTCAGCATTTCTCATGCTGAAAGAACTGAAGACAAAATTCAAGCCTCAAATTGCACTGGTTGAAACTATGGGTAAAGTATTGAACGATGGAGGAGGCATCAAAAGAAGATGGACAGAGACTTTCAGTAAGATGGCAGACTATGAAGATAAGCTACCCAGACCCTCTACAACAAAGAAACAAGAAGTCAATTGAAACAGATACAGAGGATAATCCTAGAACACTGAGCTTCAAAGGAAATGATAAAGAAGTGGATTAAATACAAACTAATAGATCAAACTGAATGAAAATAATGAATAAGGAATCAAACAGAGTTGTGGACTGTCAACTGCCTGATGGCATGGCCATTTGAATATTTGCAAGTGGCATTCTGATCTAGGCAACAACTTGATAATTAGCTCTGCTTGCTGTGTACTGCACAAGCAACCACACTGGTGGCTGATGACAAGAAAGTTGTGATATTCCCCTTGTTACCCTTGTACCCAACACCCTCCCAGTGCATGGAAGTGTGGCCATCTCCCACTCCCACTCACCTTCTGGTCTAGCAAGAATTCCTTCCAGGACCACCAGACACCTTTCCTCCAACTTCCATCTGGGCAGAGAGGAACTGGCCCCAGAACTAGGAACCCTGCTCCCAGTTACTTTTTGGGACAGTAGGTACTTTTCCTGAGACCAGGTAGCCTAAACCCAGCTGCCTTTTGAGATAGCAGAAATTTTTCTGGGAATGAGTGCCTGTACCCAGTTGCCTTTTGAGACAGCAGAAACTTTGTCTGGGAACAGATGCTACTTTTTAGACTGGCAGAAGCTCCCGCTGGAACCAAGCACCTTGCTCCTTGTAGTCTTTGGGACTGGCAGGAAGTTTTTCTGGGTCCAGATGCCCTACCCATGCACCTTCTGAGCCATCAGGAACTCATCTGGAATCAGGCACCCTGCCCCCAATCACGTTCTGGGTAGACAGGAACTAGTTCCAGGATCAGCTACCCTGCTCCCAGCTGCTTTTTGGGCTGGCAGGAACTTTTTCTGGGACCAGGTGCCCTCCACCCAGCTGCCTTTTTGTGACAGCAAGAAGTTTTTCTAGGACCAGATTCCAAATCCCTAGCTGCTTTCTGGCCAGCAGGAATTCCTTTTGGAACCAAGCATCATGCTTGCTGCCACCGTTTGGGCTGGCAGGAACTTTTTCTGGGTTGAGACACCCTGCCTCCAGACATCTTTTCAGCCAGTTGGAAGTCATCTAGGATCAGACACCCTGCCCCCAGTTGTCAAGATAATGTGAAGAACTGTACTCCAACAAATTTGAAAGCCTAGAAGAAATGGACAGGTTTTTAGAAGCACACTACTTACTTAAACTAACACAAACTGAGGCAGAAAATTTGAACAGGCCCATAACAAAAGAAGAAATTGAATAGGTCATTAAAAAGAAACTACCATGTAGATACATAAGTAGACAGGACAAATAATCAGGTATGTCTAGACAAAAGGGAATACACCCATGACAAAAAGGAAACTGTGAACAACAACAAAAAAGTCCTGGCCTAGACAGCTTCACTGGAGAATTCTACCAAACATCCAGAGAAAAGTTGACACCAATCCTACTAAAACTAATCCAGAACATAAAAAAGGATGGAATACTCCCAAATTCATTTTGTAAAGAAAGCATAACCCTGATACCAAAAGCAGGCAAAGAAAAGGAAAATTACAGAGTAATATCCCTCAGGAATACAGACACAAAAGTCTTCAACAAAGTCCTAGCTAATAGAATCCAACAATACATCAAATAATAACAATATACCATGACCAAGTGGGATTCATACCAAGTATGCAATGGTGGTTCAACATTACAAAAAAAAAAAAAGTGATCCACCACATAAATAAAACAAAGGAAAAGAATTACATGATTATATCAATTAATGCAGAAAAGGCATTTGATACAATCCAA
>NW_006921964.1:1502461-1508033 GCF_000298275.1 Orycteropus afer afer | reverse complement strand
ATACCATGACCAAGTGGGATTCATACCAAGTATGCAAGGGTGGTTCAACATTAAAAAAAAAAAAAAAAAAATCATCATATAAATAAAACAAAGAAAAAAAAACTACATGATCATATCAATTAATGCAGAAAAGGCATTTGATACAATCCAATACCCATTCTTGGCAAAAACTCTCAGAAGAATAAGAATAGAAGGGTAATTCCTTAACATAGTAAAAGGCATATAGGCAAAACCAATAGCCAACATTATTCTCAATGGAGAGAGACTGAAAGCATTCCTCTTATGAGTGGGAACCAGGTAAAGATGACCTCTGTCACCACTTCCATTCAATATTGTATTGGAAGTCCTAGCCAGAGCAATAGACCAAGAAAAAGAAATAAAAGACATCCAAATTGGCAAAGAAGAAGTAAAATTATCTCTATTTGCAGGTGATATGATCCTATACAAGGACCTCTGGAGGTGTCGTGGGTAAGACATTTGGCTGCTAATCAGAAGGTCAGTGGTTCAAACCTACCAGTTGTTCCACGGGAGGAAGATGAGTCAATTTACTTCCATAAAGATTTACAGCCTTGGAAATCCAGTGGGAGTTGCTATGAGTCAGAATCAACTTGATGGCACTGAGTATGGCTTTGCTTTTTTAATGATCATATACATAGAAATGTTGTTGTTATGTGCCATCAAGTCAGATCCAACTCATAGCGACCACTCCTTGGGTTTCCGAGGTGGTATCACTACGGAAATAGATTGCCCAACCTTCCTTCTGAGGAGTGGCTGGTGGGTTTGAACCACCAGTCTCCTGGTTAGCAGTCAAGTGCCTAGGAAGGAAAGTTGGGCAACTACCTTAGAAACCCAAGGAGGGGTTGCTATGAATCAGGTCCCACTTGATGGCACATAACAACAATAACATACATAGAACAACCAAAAGGCTCAGCAAGAAAAATCTGGAACTAATTGTAAGATTCAGCAAAGTGGCAGGATACAAGATCAATACACAAAAATCAGTTGGATTCCTCTACATCAACAAAGAGATCTCTGAAAAGGAAATAAGGAAAGCAATGCCATTTACAATAGCTACCCAAAAATAAAATACTTAGGAATAAATCTTACTGGGGACACAAAAGACCTCTGCAAATAAAACTACAAAATACTACTACAAGAAACCTACATAATGGGGGAACATACCATGCTCATGAATAGTAAGACTGAAAATGTCAACATTACCCAATGCAATCTATAGTTTCAATGCAATACCGATCTAAATTCCATCAACATTCTTTGTTGTTGTTGTTATGTGCCATTGAGTCAGATCTCACTCATAGCGACCCCTCCTTGGGTTGCTGAGGCAGTATCACTACAGAAGTAGATTGCCCAACCTTCCTTCCAAGGAGTGGCTGGTGGGTTAGCAGTCCAGTGCCTTAGGCACTACACTACCAGAGCTCTCCAACATTCTGTAAGGACATGGAAAAGCCAATCACTAATTTTATATGGGAAGGAAAGAGACCTTGGATAAGTGAAGTATTACTAAATAAGAAAAACAAAGTAGGAGGTTTCACAGATCCCGATCTCAAAACCTACTATTCAGCTATGGTAGTCAAAACACTCTGGTTTTGGTACAATGACAGATGCATAAACCAGTGGAACATAACTGAGGAGTCCAGAAATAGATCCATCCACCTATGGTCAGCTGATTCTTAACAACAGGCTGAAACCCATTAAATGGGGAAGAGATAGTCTCTTTAACAAATGGTGCTGGCAAAGCTGGATATCCATTTGCAGGAAAATGAAACAAGATCCATACCTCACACCATATACAAAAACTAATTCCAGATGAATCAAAGACATAAATGCAAACTTAAAACTATAAAGTTCATTAAAGAAAAAATAGGGACAAACTTAGAGGCCCTAATTTATAGCATAAATAGATTATCAAACATAATGAAAAATGCATAAACAGAAGAAGATAAAATAGATGACTGGGACCTTCTGAAAATTAAATTCTTATGTCCATCAAAAGACCTCCAAAACAGTCAAAGGAGAACCTATAGATTGGGAAAGAGTGTTTGGCAACAACAGATCTGACAAAGGACTTATCTCTAAAATTTATAGAAAACATCAACACCTCAACATCCAAAAGAGAAACAATCCAATTAAAAAATGGGCAAGGAACATGAACGGACACTTCACCAAAGAAGATATTCAGGCAACCAACAAACACATGAAGAAATGCTCATGATCATTAGCCATTAACCAAAAATCAAACTCACTGCCATCGAGTCGATTCTGACTCATAGCAACCCCCTTTGGGTTTCTGAGGCAGTAAATCTTTATGGAAGTAGATTGCCCAGTCTTCCTGCTGCAGATTGGCTGGTGGGTTTGAACTACCAACCTTCTGGTTAGTCAAATGCCTTAGGCACTACACCACCAGAGAGCTCCATTAGAGAGATGTATATCAAAACAACAACAAAATATCATCTCACCTCAGCAATAATAGCAAAGTTCAACAAGACAGAAGGGAGCAAATGCTGGTGAGGATGCAGAAAGACTATGACTCTCATACACTACTGGTGGGACTGTAAAATGATAGAACCACTGTAGAAGACAGTATGTTGTTTCCTTAAAAAGTTGGAAATAGAGATACTATTTGATCCAGTAATCCCAGTACTAGAGCTATATCCTGAAGAACTGAGAGTGGGGACATGAATACACATATGCATACCCATGTTCATTGCAGCACTATTAATGATATCAAAGAGATGGAAACAAACTAAGTTGTTGATGAGTGGATAACCAAACTATGGTACATACACAAAATGAAATAATATGCAATATTAAAGAATAATCAAGATCTGTGAAACACTTCAGAACATGGATGAACTAGGACAACATTATGCTGAGTGAAATGAATCAGGCACAGAAGGACAAATATTGGATGAGTCCACTATTATAAAGAGTCAAAGCAAGGTTTACACACAGAAGGAAATTTCTTTGTTATTTACCAGGTTTGGAAGGAGAGGGGAGGGAAAATTGCTAGGTAAGTAAAAGACACATATTGTTTTGGCTGAAGAGAAAGGCAATATACCAAACGTGAGTGACCAGCACAATATCACTAAGGAAAAGAAAGACACAGAGAGGTGCACAAGAAGTACAGATGACCAGTTAAATACTATTACATACACAATGCTGCATTATCAGTAATAACTAACATTTATCAATGGGTAGATACCAAGGTAGACAAGCAAGATGATTAGGCATGGGTAGGTGAATGGGAATATACCCATGTCTATATACAGATTTGGCAGATGATATTTCTATATACACTGTTATATATACATATATATGATAGAGCAGAGGGCAAGTTTATGTTAGCTTCTTGGCCACATCCAAAAACCTTGAGGGAGTAAGACACTGGGCCTATGGACTAGGGACCATGTTCACAGTGAGGCAGGAAGCTCAATTGGCATAACATACTTCAGAAAAACACTGCTCTACATCCTGCTTCTGTGAGTGGTGACTGGGGTCTTAAAAGCTTACAAGCAGCCATTTAAGAAGCAAGTATTGGTCTGTCCTTGTCCAGAGGAAAGAAGAGTGAAGAAAATGAAAGACACATGGGAATAGTTTAAGGCACTAGTGGACCTTGGGAAACTCAGCCTACATGACCCAGAGACAAGAAGAGCTAGATGGTGGCCAACTACCACTGCTAACCACTCAGAAAGGGATCAAATTTGGAGATCCTGGATTGGATAAAACTCAAATCATAAGAAAGACCAGGCTTACTGGTCAGACAGAGACTGGTGAAATCCCTGAGACTATGGAATTCAGTTAGCCTTAGGACTTGGAATTGAACTCACTCCCATGGCTTAACCTTCAGGCAAACAACAGACAGGTCTACAAGGTGAAAATTTACACCATGGAGGTGCATTCTTAGAACAATCAACTATGGGAGATCAGGGCAGCATTTGCTCAGGAAGAAAACTCAAAAGGAAGGAATACATAGGAAAAAAGGATACAGGGAAAAGGTAACTATAAGGAGGAAATGGGAAGAGAGCTGTTACATTGTGGGAATTGCAATCAATGTCAGGACACAAAATGTTTATGAACTTTTGGAAAATGAGTTTGCTCTGCAAACATTCACCCAAATCACAATAAAAAGTTTAAAAAAAAGGGATGGAAGGAATACACAGAGTCTTTGTACCAAAAGGAATTGGTCAATGTTCAACCATTTCAGAAGGTGACATAAATCAAGAACTGATGATACTGAAGGAAGAAGTCCAAGCTACACTGAAGGAATTGATGAAAAACAAAGTTCCTGGAATTGACAAAATACCCACTGAGATGTTTCAACAAATAGGTTCAGTGCTGAAGGAGCTCTTTTTTATGCCAAGAAATTTGGAAGACAGTTTCCTGGCCAACCGACTGGAAGAGATCCATATTTGTGCCCATTCCAAGAAAGGTGATCCAACAGAATGTGGAAAGTATAGAACAATATAATTGATATCACACACAAGTAAACTTGCAACTATTTTTATAGTTGCAGCAGTGCATTGACAGGAAACTGCCAGAAATCCAGGCTGGATTCAGAAGAGGGCGTGGAAGGAGAAATATCATGGCTAGTGTCAGATGGATCTTGGCTGAAAGCAAAGAATATAAGAAAGATGTTTTCCTGTGTTTTATTGCTCATGCAAAGGCATTCAACTGTGTGGATCATAACAAATTATTGATAACATTGGAAGAATGGGAATTCTAGAATACTAAATTGTGCTCATGAGGAACCTGTACATAGACCAAGAGGCAGATGTTTGAACAGAACAAGGGGATAATGTGTGGTTTAAAATCAGGAAATGTGTGCCTCAGCGTTGTACATTTTCAACATACTTACTCAATCTGTATGCTGAGCAAATAATCTGAGAAGCTGGACTATGTGATGGTGAACTTCATCAGGATTGGAGGAAGATGTGCTAACAACCTGCATTATGCAGATAATACAATCTTGCTAGCTGAAAGTGAAGAAGACTTAAATCGCTTACTGATGAAGATCAAAGACCACAGCCTTCAGTGTGGATTACATCTCAAAATAATGAAAACAATAACTCTCATAACTGGACCAATAAGCAACATCATGACAAATGGAGAAAATATTGAAGTTGAAGGATTTCATTTTACTTGCACCCACAATTAATACCTATGGACACAGCAGTCAAGAAATCAAACAACATTGCATTAGGCAAATCTGCTGCAAAAGACCTCTTTAAAATGTTAAAGAGCAGAGATGTCACTTTGAGGCCTAAAGTGCACCTGGCCTGACCCAAGCCAGGGTATTTTCACTAGCCTCATATGCATATGAGGTACCCTGGTGGCACACTTGGTAAAGACATTTGGCTGCTAACCAAATGGTGGGTGGTTCAAACCCACCAGCTGCTCTGTGGGAGAAAGAAGAGGCAGTCTATTTCCACAAAGATTTCTGATTTGAGTGCAGGGAAAGGCAACGGTACCATAAAGGAAAGGTCAGCACAAAATGACCAAGGCAGTGGAAGAGATAGGGTGGAGCACAAGAGTTAAAGGCAAAAAAGTTGAA
>NW_006921964.1:1492102-1502358 GCF_000298275.1 Orycteropus afer afer | reverse complement strand
GGGTCACTATGAATCAGAATTGACTTAACAGCAGGGGTTTGGTTTTTTGGTTTTATATGCATGTGAGAGCTGGACGATGAGTAAGGAAGATTGCAGAAGAATTAATGCATTTGGATTGTGGTGATGGTGAAGAATATTGAATGTACCATGGACTGCTAGAAGAATGAACAGATCTGTCTTGGAGAAAATACAGCCAGAAAGCTCCTTAGAAGTGAGAATGGCCAGACTTCATCCTTCATACTTTGATCATATTGTCAGAAAGAAGCAGTCCCTAGAGAAGGATATCATGCTTGATAAAATAGAGGGTCAGCAAAAACAGGGAAGACCCTCAACGAGATGGAGTGGTGACACAGTGGTTACGATGTTGGGCTCAAGCATAGCAATGGTTGTGAGGATAGTGCAGGACTGGGCAGTGTTTCACTTTGTTATACATAGGGTCTCTATGGGAGCTCTGGTGGGATCTCAACAGCTCCTAACAACAACAACAAAGGGACTGGACTTCTGAAATCAAAAGAGAGTCATGAAGAGATCATTTTTTTTTTTCCATTTTCTCCTGTTTTCTGTTCTCTCTCCTTTCCCTCTCAATCAGTGAGTATAGAACAGATTAACTTTCTGAAATGACATGGGGCACAAAGTATGATAAAGAAATACATGATGAAGGAAGGAGGGTGAGAAGAAACAGTTAATATTTCAAAAATACCACTCCATTGACAATAAGATACAGCAGAATAGGAAGAATGAAGAGATGGAAAGGAAAAGTAAAGAAAGGAGATAGCACTCTTCAGAAATATTCATCATTCTGTGATGGCTGCTGTGGGAACTGAAGGAAATTTTAAAAAATCAGGTTGTTGATTTTCTCATTTAGGAGTCAGATTTCCACCTAATCAAGAGACTGCCCAAGCCAAGTTATAGACAGCTGAAGATAAGTACTTAATTATACTGTGTCATGAATACTATTTCTGATGTGTGTGTTTTTTGTTTAAAAGACGGAGATTATATGCAGCAGAAGTGGATGTGTGGGGCTTCTGCAACAAGGAAAAGCTGCTCACAGTCAATGCATAATAAAAAAGGGTGAGACATGAGTAGATCAGTTTCAAGGCGCCAGAATGAAATCTTCCCAAAGAAATATGGAAAAACACCTCAACAGTGTGAGAGAAAGTGACAGCTAAAAATGAATCTTTGAAAAAGGGAAGAAAAAAGATCACAAGAAAAGAGGAGCAAGAAAGAGAAAGGTCAAGTAGGAAGAAAC
The DNA here is from genome assembly GCF_000298275.1 of Orycteropus afer afer. NCBI lineage: Eukaryota > Metazoa > Chordata > Mammalia > Tubulidentata > Orycteropodidae > Orycteropus > Orycteropus afer. Next base: position 1,501,109 of record NW_006921964.1, on the reverse strand, counting down.
AAGTGAAAAAAGAGTAGTAAGTCACCACGGAGTAAAGAAGTTTGCTTTCATATGTTGTTGTTCTTCTGTGCCGTCAAGTTGTGTCAAACTCATATTATCCTTATGTACAACAGAACAAAATACTGCCCAGTCCTGTGCCAGCCTCACGATCCCTACTATGCCTGAGCCCATCACTGCACCCACCAGGTCAATCCATCTTGCTAAGGTCTTTCCCCTCTTTTGTTGACCCTTCACTTTACCAAGCATGACATCTTTCTCCATAGAATGGTCCCTTCTGATGACATGACCAAATTAGATGAGACAAAGTCTGGCCATTCTCACTTCCAAGGAGCATTCTGACTACACTTCCTCCAGGAGAGATTTGTCAGTTCTTTTAGCAGTCCATGGTGCTTTCAGCATTCTTTGCCAACACCACAACTCGAAAGCATCAAGTTTTCTTCAGTCTTCCTTATTCATTGTCCGACTCTCACATACATATGAGGCGATTGAAAATACCATGGCTTGAGTCAGCCACATCTTAATCTTCAAGGAGATATCTTTGCTCTTCAGTGCTTGAAAGGGGTCTTTTGCAACAGATTTGCCCAATGCAATATGTCTTTTGATGTCTTGACTGCTGCTTCCATTGGCATTGATTGTAGAACCAAGTAATATGAAGTCCTTGACAACTTCAAACTTTTCTCCATCTATTGTGATGTTGCTTATTGGTCCAGTTGTGAAGATTTTTGTTTTCTTTCTATTGAGGTGTAATCCATATTGCAGATGTAGTCTTAATCTTCACCAGTAAATGTCCAAGTCATCCTCACTTTCAGCAAGCAAAGTTGTGTCATCTGCATATCTCAACTTGTTGATGATCTTTCCTCCAATCCTGATGCCATGCTTTTATTCATATAGTCCAGCTTCTCAGATTATTTGCTCAGCATACAGATTGAATAAGTATGATGAAAGGATACAACCCTGACATACTCCCTTCCTGATTTTAAACCACACAGCATCCCCTTGTTCTGTTCAAATGACAGTCTCCTGGTCTACGCAAGTTCCTCATATTGTGGTTGTTGTTAAGTGCCATCGAGTCATTTCCGACTCATAGTGACCCCATGCACAGCAGAATGAAACACTGCCCGATCCAGCACCAGCCCCACGATCCCTGATATACTTGAGCCCATCATTGCAGCCACTGTGTCAATCCATCTCATTGAAGGCCTCCCCCTCTTTCGTCGACCCTCCACCCTACCAAGCATGACATCCTTCTCCAGGGAATGGTCCCTTCTTACAACGTGGCCAAAATAGGTGAGACGAAGTCTGGCCATTCTTGCTTCCAAGGAGCATTCTGGCTGCACTTCCTCCAGGACAGATCTGTTAGTTCTTTTAGCAGTCCATAGTACTTTCAGCATTCTTCACCAGGACTACAACTCAAAAGCATCAACTCTTCTTCGGTCTTCCTTATTCATTGTCCAGCTCTCACATGCATACGAGGCGATTGGAAATATCATGGCTTGTGTCAGGTGCACCTTAGTCCTCAAGGAGATATCCTTGCTCCTCAGCACTTGATACAGTTCCTTCACAGTTGACTTTCCCAATGCTACACGTCGTCTAATGTCCTGACTGCTGCTTCCGTTGGCATCGATTGTAGAACCAAGCAACGTGAGGTTCCTCATGAGTGTTCTGGAATTAATTAAGTGTTCTGGAATTCCCATTATTCATAATGTTATCTATAATTTGTTATGATTCACACAATCAAATGCCTTTTCATAGTCAATAAACATCTTTCACATAAGTAAACATCTTTCTGGTATTTTTTGCTTTGAGCCAAGATCCATCTGACATCAGCTATGATATCCCTCACTCCATGTCCCCTTCTGAATCCAGCTTGCATTTCTGGAAGTTGTCTGTCAATATACTGCTGCAACCAGTTTTTAATTATCTTCAGTAAGATTTTACTTGCATGTAATATCAATTATATTGTTCGATAATTTCCACATTCTGTGTGGGATCACCTTTCTTTGGAATGGGTACAAATATGGATCTCTTTCAGTCAGTTGGTCAGGTAGCTGCCTTCCAAATCTCTTGGCATGAGCAAGTGAGTTCCTCCAATGCAGCATCCATTTGTTGAAACATCTCAACGAGTATTCCATCAATTCTTGGAGCCTTGTTTTTCACCAATTCCTTCAGTGAAGCTTCGACTTCTTCCTTCAGTGTCATTGGTTCTTGATCATATGTCATCTCCTGAAATGGATGATCATCAACCAGTTCTTTTTGGTATAGTGATTCTGTGTATTCCATCTTCTTTTTGATGTTTCCTGCATCATTCAACATATTGCCCATGGAATCTTTCAATATTGCAATTCGAGGCTTAAATTTTGTTCTCAGTTCTTTCAGCTTGAGAAATGCAGAGTGTTTCCCTTTTGGTTTTCTAACTCCAGGTCTTTGCACATTTTATTATAATAATTGACTTTGTCATCTCAAGTTGCTCTTTGAAATCTTCTGTTCAGCTTTTTATCTTGTCATTTCTTCCATTTGCTTTAGCTACTCGCTGTTCAAGGGCAAGTTTCAGAGTCTCTTCTGATATACATTTTGGTCTTTCCTTCCTTTCCTGTCTTTTTAATGATCTTTTGCTTTCTTCATGGATGATGCTGTTGATGTCATCCCACAATTCTTCTGGTCATTTGTCATTGGTGTTCAATGCACTAAATCTATTCTTTAGATGGCTTCTGAATTCAGGAGGATATAATCAAGGTCATACTTTGGCTCTCATGGTCTTCTTTTAATTGTCTTCAGCTTCAATTTGAACTTGCATGTGAGCAGTTGATGGTCTGTCCCACAGTCAGCTCCTGGCCTTGTTTTAGCTGAAGATATTGAGCGTCTACATCACCTCTTGCCACAGATATCGTCAATCTGATTCTTGTGTATTGCATCTGGTGACGACCACGTATATAGTTATTGTTTGTGTTGTTGAAGAAAGGTATTTGCAATGAATAAGTCATTGGTCTTGCAAAATTCTGTCATGTGATCTCCAGCATCATTCCTATCACTAAGGCTATATTTTCAAACTACTGGTGATTCTTCTTTGTTTCCAACTTTTGCATTTCAGTCACCAATGATAAATCAACATATCTTGATTGCATTTTCAGTCAATTTCAGACTGCAGAAGTTGGTAAAAATCTTCAATTTCCTCATCTTTGGCTTTGATGGTTGGTGCGTAAATTTGAATAATAGTGGTATTAACTGGTCTTCCTCATAGGCATATGGATATTATCCTATCACTGACAGCATTGTACTTCAGGATAGATCTTGATGCATTCTTTGTGATGATGAATGCCATGCTATTCTTCTTCAATTTGTCATTCCCGACATAGTAGATCATATGATCTGATTCGAGATGGCCAAAGCCAGTCCATTTCAGCTCACTAATGTCTAGGATATCGATCTTTATGCATTCCATTTCATTTTTGACAACTTCCAATTTTCCTAGTTTCATATTTTGTACATTCCATGTTGTGCTTATTAATGGATGTTTCCAGCTGTTTCTTCTCATCTTGAAAAATGTCACATCAGCAAATGGGGGTTGCAAAAGCTTTACTCTGTCTACATCATTAAGGTTGGCTCTACTCCAGGGAGGCAGCACTTCTCCAGCCATATTTTGAGTGCCTTCCCACCTGAGGGGCTTATCTTCTGGCACTATATCACACAGTGTTTCAAGGCTATTCATAAAGTTGTCCAGTAATATATCAGACAGTGTTTCACTGCTATTCATAAGGTTTTCACTGGCCAATTCTTTGAGAAGTGGATGGCCTCTTCCTTCTTCCAAGTCTGTCTTAGTCTGGAAGCTTCCCTGAAATCTGTCCACCATGGGTAACCCTGCTGGTATTTGAAACACTGGCGGCATAGCCTCCAGCCTCACAGCAACACTCAAGATACCACTTTATGACAAACTGACAGACAAGTTTGTCTCGCTTAGTTGTTCCAAACTGCTCTGCTCATATGCTTTCATATAGAACATATTAAAAGAGCATACTCCTTAAACAAGTTTTAGGTAAATGAGTATATTTGATAAATATTCAGTGATCAGTCCTCCATAGATCATTTGGCAAATGGATTTTTTGAGTTTGAGTGTTTGAATCAACTAAAATTATGTAGTCACAGAGCCTAGCTCTTAACTTAGCCTCTTGACCCCAAGCCCAAGCTCTTCCCACCAAATTCTACTTTCTCCTAAAACAAATGTAAAGAGGTGCAAATAATGTGGTCAAGTAGAAAATCAAATAAGGCCTTCAAAGAAAACTTAGAGTCATTTACTTTACACAAATATCCTGTAAACAAAACCAGAAGCATGAATAGAAAAAATTGGAAAAGGATTTAAATGGGACAACAACAGCAACAGGCAGCTTTGGTGGTGTAGTGCTTTGACTGCTAACCAGAAGGCTGGCGGTTCAAACCTACCAGCCACTCCTCAGAAGGAAGATTGGGCAATCTACTTCTGTAGAGATACTGCTTGGGAAACCTAGGGAGGGGTCACTATGAGTAGAATCCACTCGACAACAGTGAGTTCTGTATTAACAGGCCAAGGAGTGTTTATAGGAAAGGATGAGAGAGATTTCTCCAAAAAACTTTAAATAAATATTTAGATGTGTGTACAAGGATTGATATGAAGACCTGAAATTTTTTCAGAGTTTACCTATCAACATAATACTTTTTTCATTTAAACTACTTGACCTAGTACCACTGTCTTATACACATAATAGACAATCTCTGACCCTGAAACCCATCTCTGTACCACCCTAAAGCTGAGCTAACGAGTCCTTTCTCAGGCTTCCAGGAAACCTCTCACTTTGTGAGGAGCAAAGGTCACAAGGTGATGATTCCCAGATAGGGTTGCCAGATGGAGCAAATAAAAAGACAAGATTTAAAAAATAAAAATAAAAAAACCCACAGGATACACTATTAAATATGAATTTACCATACAATATTTGGAACATACTTTCTAAAATATTCATTGTTTACCTCAAATTCACATTTTACTGTATTTTATTAGGCAACCTACTCCCAGGCCCCATTTGTTGTAACTACACACCAGATTTTTTGGTTGTTTTGTATTATCTTTCTAAGATTAAGAAGTATTTGTCACTTGTTCAAGAATTTGCCACTTTTTGGAAAAAAAAAAAAAAATCTGATTTCGGGCTTCTCCTTAAAAATGTGTCATCACCCGGTCCCCAGGTCATCCGAGCCTGCGGAACGCGTGGGAAGACCCACGCAGAGCAGGCTGCGGAGACATCCAGAGGGTGTCTGCAACGCCTGCGCCTGCCGAGGGCAAGCAACTGTCACGTCAGACGAGCACTGCTGCTGCCACCTCCCGCGTCTCCTCCTCCCTACACACACACACACACACACACACACACACACACACGGAACAGGCCCTCGGTCCCCACCCCTCCCCAGTGCCGTCTATTTATATCAACCGGCCCAGACAGACCCATATTGGGCAGTGTCCGTCTCCAGGCCCGCTGGCTGCCCTGCCCGGCCGACAGTTGAGAAGGCGCTGGCAAGGGCGGGGTTGCGCAAAGCAGGCGAGGCCGGCGCTTGTGGCTCTGGGTTCTCCCCAGCCCGGAGGGTCCAGGCAGTCACTTCGCAAGGGCGTCTGAGGAGCGAGAGGGACCGTGGCACGTCTGAAGCCGGGTGGCAGCTCCGTAAGTAGGAAGTAGAGGAAATAGGGAGTCCCAGCCCAGTCACAGCCTTGCGGTAGCTTTCCCAGCGAAGCCGCCAACACGGGATAACAGGACCGTTCAGATACTGGTATCAGGGGCACTCAGCACTTGCAGATCCCTCTGTCAGAAGTGTGTTTCCCACGCAAGTATCCAAGTGGCCAGCTCTTGTCATCAGCAGTGGCTTCCTCCTCAGGGCCAGCCTGACCAGCTGGGAGTCATCTCCCTCCTCTCTGGTGCATTCTTCAGTTTCCTTGCCTTCCTAGTATGATCATCCCCTGAATTATCTTACTAATTGATTGTTTGCCTTCCTCAGTAGACTGTAAGGAGCTCTGGTGGCTTAGTACTTAAGTCATTTGACTGCCAGCCAAAAGGTGGGCGGTTCAAACCCAAACCCAATGGGGGTTGCTATGAATCAGAATCACTTGATTGCAGTGGGTTTGGTTTGGTTTTCAGTGGACTGTAAGCTCCATAAAGGTCAGGACACTTCTGTCTTTCTGCTCCACGTTGTTTCTTAAAACCCAGAACAGTGCCTGGTGCTTAAAAAGGCTTCAGTAAGTGTTAAATGTTAGCCCTGGGCAATTCTCTTTAAAGCAAGGAAACTAATTGCCCTACATTTTCCCAAATAATAAGAGGAACTGATGAGCAAGAATGCATATTAAAACACACTTTTGTATAAAGCACAGTGAGAATGCAAAACATTGTGATCTCTTCAAAGGCAAAAACTAGAAAATTAGTCTTCTTTATCTTTGTCATCCATATTCCTGTTGTTGTTGTTGTTATGTGCCGTCAATACATATTCTTGGTAATTAGTAAATGTCTGGTGTGTGGGATGCATTGTTGTTGTTGTTGTTATGTGCCGTCAATACATATTCTTGGTAATTAGTAAATGTCTGGTGTGTGGGATGCATTGTTGTTGTTGTTGTTATGTGCCGTCAAGTGGGACCTGACTCATAATGACCCCTCCTTGGGTTTCCAAGGCAGCATCACTATGGAAGTAGATTGCCCAATCTTCCTTCCGAGGAGTGGCTGGTGGTGGGTTTGAACCACCAGCTTTCTGGTTAGCAGTCAAGTGCCTTAGCCACTATGCTACCAGAGCTCCTCTTGGGGTGTATTATTACTCTTAAATGAATCAGGCCTTTTTTCATACTAGTAGGAGATTCAGAATACATTTAGGGTAGGTCATTTTCTACCAGTATCTGAAAGTGTAGTACTTGAGCAAGAAGGTGGTAAACTTAAATGGCTGTAAGCTAATGTAAATGGACAGCAGTGAGGAAATCAATAGCATAAGAATTATAAATGATGACTGATGCTTCTCTGATCTCAACAGGGGATAAATCCACTGTTGCTGTAGCTTCTATTTTTTCAGTAGATTCTGGGATATTTTGATTTTGCATGTTGACAACGAATTTACCCAAAAAAGGTCTGTAAGCAGCCAATTTGTGATCTCTGGCATACGTAAGTGAAGCCAATACATGGCTTCAGTGGTTCCCAAATACTGGGGGCCAAATCCCAGAGATGTGGGATTATGGGATGAGAGGGGTGAGATGTGGGTGTCATCATGTATCAAGCTATAGGCAAGGAGATCAGGTTAATGATTCTGGATGATTTATTTGACTTATAAGGAGGATAGTAACTTGAAGCACCAAGCATGATTTTTATACATAGAAGGAAAATATCTTAAAGACAGTAATTTATTAACATGTGAAAGAAAATAAGAGTTATTATAAACTTGTAATTTAGGACTACATAAAGCATTAATTTAATTGAACAAATCATATTGAGCAATTTCTGTTGCCAAGGCATCAGCCACAGACAGATGTTAAGAATACAGAAATGATTAAGACCTAAATGCCTTACCGTTGATGTGCTCATCATCAAAGGGAATCAGGCATATGCAGAGGTAAACTGCGATACCAACAGTGCAGTAACCACTATGTACAGGTATAAGTTTCATGCAGAGAAAGGCAAGGAAGACTTCCCTGAGGATGTGATGTCTGAACTGAAGTTTGAAGAGCTAGTAACATTTTTTAAGGTGATCAGAAGGAGAAGGATATTCCAGGCACAGAACAGCATATGTAGAGGCATGTGTGTGTTAGACCAGTCAGTGATTCAGTACTATTAAAAGACTGAAAGTATAAGGAAGGAAAGTCAAGAGATGAGGCAGAAAAGATTGGTAGGTGCCAGCTTGAATTTGAATTAAGGGTAGAGGCAGATCAGTTTTGTTGTTGTTGTTGTTTTTGGTTTTTATGTAGGGTAATTTATACAAGATAGTAACCAACTTCAAGGTCAGTAGTTCAGTGGTAGAATTTTCACCTTCCATGTGGGGGAAGTGGGTTGGATTCCCAGCCAGTGCACCTCATGTGAAGCCCCCACCTGTTTTTCTCATGGAGGCCTAAGTATTGCTAAGCAGCTGAACAGGTTTTAGCAGAGTTTCCAGACTAAGGCAGACTAGGAAGAAAGGCCTGGAGATCTGCTTCTAAAAGCCAGTGAAAACCCTATGGATCACTACAGTCCAATCTGCAGTTGATCGTTGAGATGACACAGGACTAGGCAGCATTTTCTTCTGTGGTGTTGAGTCAGGAGCTAACTGGACAGCAGCCAACAATAAGAAATAACTAACTTATGAAAGGGAGCCCTGATGAGGTAGTGCCTAAGGCATTTGACTGCTAACCAGAGCTTATAGAAGCGTTCTGTTTTAAACATTGGAACTGGACCGTCATTTTCTGATATCATAATATTAAAGTTTCTAAGCTCAGCAACCAAAGTCTCTTTAAGGAGGTTTTAGTTAGACTCTGAAATACAGGAGCCCCTGTCCAAGCTATTTCTCAGGTCTTCAGTTTTTACATCTGTAAAATTCAAGATTTCAGTGTTGCTCAACTCTTGCCAGTTGATGATTGTAACCTACCAACCGTACTGAAAATTTCTATGGGGAAAAAAAATGCATACCAATTCAAGAATCCAGTAACTTCTTTTCCCAATAAGCAGAAGTAGGAATTGTTTCTGCCCTCCCTTTGTACAGACTGATGGCAGGGACGTTAAAGAAAGCAGAGGTCTACAGCCACAGGTTTTCAAACATCAGGACAGCAGTTCTCTTACCTAGCAGACTGGATAAAGAGGTGATAATCTTTTCTATTTTCCAATCACTCATTAGTTGGTCTGCCTATACCTTGACACTTTAAAAAGCAAAGTCATGGAAGTTCCGGCAAGATGGTGGACTAGGCAGAAGGATTGCACAGACCCTCTTCAACAAAGAAAAGGGAAACCAATTAACACAGACACAGAAGATAATCGTGGACCCCTGAGCCTTGAAG
>NW_006921964.1:1464687-1466157 GCF_000298275.1 Orycteropus afer afer | reverse complement strand
CATAAATGTGGGAGGGGCTGTGCTCATAATTGTATAATTAGAAAATTTAAGGTTCCTAGAGAATTTTGAATTCATATTAGGGCAACTAGTAAGGGGAGGGATCCAATAAGTGTATAGAAGAGGAAGTAAAGGTGTCATTAAGACAAGGTGTATCCTGCTTCATCTTTACCAATGGAATTTCACTAAGCAAATTCCAGATTGTACATGCATAGTCTTATTTAACCTCTCCCAACTATTACTACATATTTTTCAAAACTAACCCCAGATAAGGAGCTCTGGTAGCATACTGCCTAAGGTATTTGACTGCTAACCAGAAGACTGGTGCTTCAAACCCACCAGCCACTCCTCAGAAGGAATGTTGGGCAATCTACTTCCGTAGTGATACTGCCTTGGAAACCCAAGGAGGGGTCGCTATGAGTCGGGTCCAACTCAACGGCACATAACAACAACAGCAACAACCTCAGATAAGAAAACTGAAGCTTAAAGAGACTAAGAAACATATCCATGCTACTAGACATAGAGTAATTATTTAAATCGAGGCCTCAGTAACCAAGAACAAAGCTCGTGTTTCTAACCTCTTTGCTATACTGTGCTACACCACAGTAATAATTAAAGAATAATTTCCATTTATTATCCATTTACTTGTAAGTGTGGATTTCAAACTCAGGGTTATCTCACTTCAGAGCCCCCATTTGCTATGCCAATGTCTTCTGTGGACCTTATATGTATAAGAAACAATGCTGAGAATGTTTTTTGAAGTGCCGTGGCCCAGATATTTTCCACAATTTCCATCAGTAAATTGACTCACTCTATAAATCCATAGCAATTAGATTATCTTTCAGGAGTTGTGTAAAATGTGATCAGAAAGGAGATATTTAACAGATATTCATGACAATTTTAAAAATAAAAATAAAATTTTTCCAGAGAATATTTGAAACAGTTATTTCTATTTTAAAAGTATTTGTTGTTTTTGTTGAAGCCAGTGTTTGGAACAGATAAGCTGTATCCAAGTAAAGTTTTTATTAAAGAAATTGATTTATATGTGGGAGCCCTAGGGACAACCAAATGATCTTTAAAAAACAGGAATGATCATTCTTCTTCTGAAAAATCTTCAACTGGATTTAAGAAGAAAAGTGGAGATTAGGCACCCAGACACGAATTGTTGTCCTACTCATAATCTATAAAATGGAATTACTTGTAAACCTAGAGTGAGGCCCGGCAACCTGTTGCCAGTTTTTGTATAGCCCATGAGCTAAGAATCAATTTTATATTTTTAAATGGATTTTAAAAATCAAAAGAAGACTATTTTACAATGTGAAATTCAAGTTTTTGTTTTTGTTTTTTAAATTATGATTTGGGTGAAAGTTTGCACAGCAAATTCACTTTCCATACAGCAGTTCACATACACTTTGTCTCATGACATTGACTACAATTTACCCCAATGCAACAGCTGCCCTCCCACTTCCTCCC
>NW_006921964.1:1459371-1464302 GCF_000298275.1 Orycteropus afer afer | reverse complement strand
ATCCCTCTCAGGATCTGCTACATAGATTCCGCTCCGAGTGGTTGACAATGGTAGCTGGGCACCATCTAGTTCTTCTGGTCTCATAGTCATATAGGCTGTGGATCACATGGTGTACCAGTTGCTAGGACTAATTGTTTCCATGAATCTTTGGTTTTCCTTCATTCTTCTTTACTCTGGATGAGGAGAAACCCATCATTGCATCTAGATGGCTGCTTGCAAGCTTTTAAGATCCCAGTTGCTACTCACCAAAGTAGGATGTGGAACAATGTTTTGGGTAGTATGTTATGCCAACTGAGCTTGATGTCCCCTATTACTATGGTCTCGAGCCCACAGGTTCAACTACTCACTCCCTTTGGGTCACTGGCTGTGACAAGAAGTGACTACAACCTTGTCCCTTGTCAGCTCTACTATACCCATGAGACAGAACATACCAATACGCTTATAGAACCATAGTTTGCCAACCCTATACATGGTCTTGTGTACACTTCCCACTGCACAGATATCTAATAGTTCAGTCTGTTCACCCATCTACCCACCCGTATACCCATGTTTGCCTTCACTGACAAATGAAGTTTTATTGGAGTAAGCCATGATCATTCGTTTAGGTATTGTCTGGCTGCTTTTGCACTATAATGATAGAGTTGAGTATTACATCAGAGACCATATGTCATGCCAAACCTAAAATATTTACCATGTTAGTTTGCTGATCTTTGCATGAGAGGGAGTTGTTAAAAGTAAAGATTTTGGAGTCAGATACAACTGTAGTCAAGACTCAGTTTCTTCACTTGTTAATGAGTGACCATTTAATGAAAAAAGGTCAACTCAGAGGTCTTAAGTGATTGTTGCCTTTTATCAAGAAGTGAGAATAAATAGAGGTTTTTATGATTCTTTTACTTGGCACTGTAATAATGGACTATAGGAGCTCTGGTGGCATAGTGCCTAAGGCATTTGACTGCTAACCAGAAGGCCGGTGGTTCAAACCCACCAGCCACTCCTCAGAACGAAGTTTGGGCAATCTACTTCTGTAGTGATACTGCCTCAGAAACTCAAAGAGGGATCGCTATGAGTCGGATTTGACTCGATAGCAGTGAATTTGGTTTTGTTTTGTTTTTTTTTTTTTTGTAATAATGGACTATATACTCACTGCCGTGGAGTCAATTCCGACTCATAATGACCCTCTTTGGGTTTCCAAGGTGGTAAATCTTTACAGAAGTAAATCTTCCAGTTTGCCTTCAGAGGAGTGGCTGTTGGGTTTGAACCACCAGCCTTCTGGTTAGCAATCAAATGCCTTAGGCACTATGCCACCAGAGCTCTTTAATGGAATATATAAGAATATAACATAACATATACTAAAGTAAGTGTATTAAAAAAAAGTAAAACATAAAACAAATATTAATAGGAGACTTCAGAAATATAGTGACTGCTTAATTGAATTTTCCCTTTGTAAAAATATGAAACAAATGAAACCAAAAAGCAAGAGATAACTTGAAACCTGAATCCCTTGCAAAGAAAATCTTAAATTTTTATTGAAATTAAACTGAGCCCTTAATGCCAGAAAACCTGTCAAGGTGGGTTTTATTCCTATTCTTAGTATAAAAAATAGGATTTTGTCAGATTCCCCCTTTTGATCAGGATTCCACTCTAGAATCTTTGATCAAAAACAAGTATACAAATTCTAAGTTTGGCTACTTATAATAACCCACATGCTTCAGCACTGTGCTTCTTTGGTTTCATAGTTGCCATTATGGAACTAAATGTTCCTATCATACATAACATTTGTTTCCTAAATGAACTTCTATTCAATGCTATGAAAAGAAATATCATTTCTCATTGTGACACATACCATTTGTAATCCTTTTCAAAGTTAGATGAATTTATAAAAATTTTTAACCTTTACAGCTGACAAATTTTGCATTCACTTTATTGGAATTACCGCCTCCCCTTCTTGACTCCTAGTACTAACTAACTTTTCAATCATCAACTTTTATTCACAGTACATGCAGTTTATAGCCAGGTAAGAACTAGACAGACTTGAGTTTCTCTCCTCACATTAAGGTTTCTGATTCTAGGAATGTGGTATTAAAACCAAGACAGCTAGTTAGCTTCCCTGAAACATTCTGTTTCCATTCCCCCAGGGAAGGTAAAGATCAAACAGCTTAAAGAGACTTTTAATTAGACTGGAGCTTTTTAAGGCAGCAGTGACTCAGTCTGCCACTAGGAAATGGTAAACAAAGAGGAGCTGAGCAAGGAAGGAGGATAGAAAAACTGGATGACTTTTATGTGTTTTCTAAGTTTATGGTTTAGTTGTGCATTTCAAGTATTTTGAATTCTCAGCTCAGCAGATATTTCCTTGCATATTCCAAAGCCCCATAAAAAGGATTTTTGCATTATCCACTGTTTTGAATTATTTGCCCTATGGCTGGTGGTGTCATGCCTAAAGCATTTGACTGCTAACCAGAAGACTGGTGGTTCAAACCCAACAGCCACTCCTCAGAAGGAAGGAAGGAAGACTAGGCAATCTACTTCTGTAGAGATACCTCCTTGGAAACCCAAGGAAGGGTCACTATTAGTTCAAACCAACTCATCAGCAATGAGTTTGGTTTGTTTTTTTGATAGCAAAATTTGAGCAGAATTTTAGAGAACTTTTTTTTTCCAGTCATCCCACTTCAAGGGTTTATCCTACATGGGCCCACTCATGGTTTTATGGATGGGCCCTTGTGTGCATTTGCAATGCTTAACTTTTGTGTGTATTTGGAGTGATGATGCTATATCTCCTCAGAGAGAATATTACCTAATACTGACTGGCAGACTGTATTTGGTAACTGGAAATGGAGTTGTAAAGTGTGCCTACTTTATCACTTCTCTTTCTGTTTTACTTTAGGAGGGAGGATTTTCCAGTCCTTTTAGAAAAATCACATGGCTGATTAGGAAGCTACTGTATTAGATGTTAATAGTGTGCTATATATACAATCAAAGACATTCATTTTAGATACAAGAGTAGTCGTCTTAGAGTTAAACTTCTCTATTTGGAATTAACAATATTTATTTCAAAATATTTCTTAGGATTAATGCTACTTTCTTAAATTGTAGAGAATTTTTTCTCAGAAGAAACTGTTTCTGTTCTTTTTCTCAGGAAAATTACATGACATCTCTATTGCTTTATGAGTAATCAGACATGCAAATAGCCCCCTCAGAAATCAAGCTAAATTTAAAGAAGATTTACTTAGAAACTTTGAAGAGGGTATCATGGAGCACAAGATTGAGGAAAAAGAAAAATGCCAACATAGCTTGAATTTACTGAATAAAATTAAGAACATGAAAGAATTAGCAGAAATGATTGATGTAGTTCTCATAGCAGAAGAGGAGACATTTCCTTGCCACAGACTGGTACTGGCTGCATTTAGTCCTTATTTCAAAGCTATGTTCACCTGTGGACTTCTTGAATGCACTCAAAAGGAAGTCCTACTCCACGACATCACAGCAGAAAGTGTATCAGTGATATTAAATTACATGTACAGTGCAACCTTGGAGATCAACAATGCCAATGTACAGACTGTAGCTATGGCTGCCTATTTTATGCAGATGGAAGAAGTTTTTAGTGTGTGTCAGAAATACATGATGGACCACATGGATGCTTCCAATTGTGTAGGTATCTATTATTTTGCAAAGCAAATTGGAGCTGAAGACTTATCTGATCAATCAAAGAAATATTTATATCAGCACTTTGCAGAGGTGAGCTTACATGAAGAAATACTAGAAATTGAAGTGCACCAATTACTGAAGCTTATTAAATCAGATGATCTTAACATATCTAGAGAGGAGAGCATTCTGGACTTAGTTCTGAGATGGGTACATCATAACCAAGAATTGCGTAGAGAACATCTTGTTGAACTTTTGAAGCAAGTCAGATTGGAACTTATAAATCCTTCTTTTTTAAGACAAGCCCTAAAAAGGAACACAATGATTCTGTGTGATGCAGGTTGCATTGACATAATTCAGAATGCGTTCAAAGCCATCAAGACACCCCAACAGCATTCTTTAAATCTTCGTTATGGCATGGAGACTACCAGTCTTCTGCTTTGTATTGGCAACAACTCTTCAGGAATCAGGTCAAGACATAGGAACTATGGGGATGCCAGTTTTTGTTATGATCCTGTGTCACAGAAGATCTATTTCATCTCCTCTCCAAAGTATGGGGAGGGTTTAGGATCCGTGTGTACTGGTGTTGTCATGGAAAACAACACTATAATTGTGGCTGGAGAAGCAAGTGCCTCTAAACTCTCTAGACAAAAGAACAAGAATGTTGAAATCTATAGGTTTGTATCTGGCAGCAAATTTGTAAATTTATTTTTATTGGTATCCTTTGACATTAGCGATAGTATGAGAAAGTTCTGAATGAATGGCCACATCCTTTTTTTTTTTTTTTAATGATTTTAAAAGATTTATATAACTTGTTGTTGTTGTTGTTGTTGTTATTCTTAGGTGCCATCGAGTCATCTCTGACTCATAGCAACCTTATGTACAACAGAATGAAACACTGCCTGGTCCTGCACCAACCTCACAATCCTTGTTATAACTGAGCCCATCATTGCAGCTACTGTGTCAGTCCATCTCCTTAAAAGCCTTCCCTTTTTTCACCGACTCTCCACTTTACTAAGCATGATATCCTTCTCCAGGGAATGGTTCCTTCCGACAACATGACCAAAGTAGGTGAGATGAGCTGGCCATTCTTGTTTCCAAGGGACATTCCAGCTGCACTTCTTCCAGGACAGGTTTGTTAGTTCTTTTGGCAGTCCCTGGTACTTTCAGTATTCTTCACCAACACCATAACTCAAAAACATCAACTCTTCAGTCTTCTTTATTCACTTTCCAGCTTTCACATGCATATGAGGCTATTGAAAATACCATGCCTTGGGTTAGATGCACCTTAG
>NW_006921964.1:1457351-1458416 GCF_000298275.1 Orycteropus afer afer | reverse complement strand
ATTATACACCTGGGAATTCAGATCATACACATAAAGTTATTGGACCACTGTCTGCCAACCCTATACATGTTCTTGGGTGCACTCTCCACTTCAAATAGATACCTAATATTCAGCCTGTCCACCCATCTATCCACCCATATACCCATGTTTGCCTTCACTAAGCACGCTTTTGCATGTGTAAAAGGGTTCATTTTGTTGTCTGTACTTCCCACGTACCTCTCTATGTCTTTCTTTTCCTCAATGCCACTATATTCATCACTCACATTTGGTACATTGCCTTTTTCTTCACCCAAATCAAAACTTATCTCTATCTATCTAACTGTATTCCCTCCCCTTCCCTCCCACCCCTGGTAACCAACAAAGAAAATGACCTTCCATACATAAGCGTTTCCTGGACTATTACAATAACCGACCAATACAATACTGTCCTTTTGTGATTGACTTATTTCACTCAGCAAAATGCTCTCCAAGTTCATCCATGTTATGCGGTGTTTTGCAGATTCTACATTATTCTTTAGGGTTGCATAGTGTTCCATTGTGTGTATGTACCATAGTTGGGATATCCATTCCTCAGTTGATGGACACCTAGGTTGTTTCCATCTTTTGGCTATTGTAAATAGTGCTGCGATGCATATGGGTGTGCATATGTCTGTTCTTGTCATGGTTCTCACTTCTTTAGAATATACACCTAGTAATGGAATGGCTGGGTCAAATGGTGTTTCTTGTTCCAACTTTTGAAGAAATCGCCATACTGTTTTCCACAATGGTTGTACCATTTTACAGTCCCACCAGCAGTGTATGAGCATCCCAATCTCCACATCCTTGCCAGCATTTGTTATTTTCTGTCTTGTTGAACTTTGCTACTTGTGCTAGAACATGATGGTACCTCGTTGTTTTGATTTACAACTCTCTAATAGCTAATGATTGTGAGCATTTCTTCATATGTTTGTTGCCCACTTGAGTATCCTCCTTAGTGAAGTGTCTATTCATGTCTTCTGCCCATTTTTTAATTGGATTGTTTGTTTTTTTGTTATTGAGGTGTTGGAGTTTTTTTTTTTTTTTTTT
>NW_006921964.1:1453788-1454401 GCF_000298275.1 Orycteropus afer afer | reverse complement strand
TGGTTTTTGTCTTAAAGTCAATTTGATCAGAAATTAATATTGCCATTCCTGCTCTCTTACAGTAGCCATTTGCTTGATATATCTTTTTCCAACCTTTGATTTTTAGTCTATTTTTGTCTTTATCTCTAAGTTGTGTCTCCTGTAGGCAGCATATTGATGGGTTGTGTTTTCTCATCAAATCTGCAACTCTCTGTCTCTTGTATGGTGCATTTAATCCATTAACATTCAGGATAATTATTGATAAGTTTCAATTTGTTGCTATCATTTTGTTATGTGTTTTTCCATGGTGTCCCTGGTTTCTTTGTTCCATATTATTTTCTGTGTTGAGTTCATTATGTTGATGAATCGGGTTATCATTTCCTTTGTTGCTGTTGTTTTAGTATGTGCTAAATATTTGTGCTTGTCCTCTTTTTTATTGTGATGTGAAGCTTTATCATTTTTCTTTGAAGTTACCCTATGACTTATAATTTTATTCCCACATTTAGAACAGTCCATTCTATCTTGCAACTTTCTTACCTTCCTCACCATTTAGAAGTTCTGTAACTACACAGTCTTTTCCCTCTTTTTGGTTGTACTTGCCCTCACTTGCAAATTGCTATCTCTGGTTCCCTGT
>NW_006921964.1:1424004-1453688 GCF_000298275.1 Orycteropus afer afer | reverse complement strand
TCTTTTGAATTCCTTATCAGAGAGTTCCAATGCTGCTTCTTCCTCAGGGATGTGTTCTGGGTCTGTATCCTGCTCCCTTGTTTCTACCATTTATCCTGTTTCTTTGTGTGGACTGTGATGGTCTGTTGTCTCTGAAGCATCATGGCATTGTTGTATTTAGATCTCTGTTAATTGTTTGTGAAGTTCAGCCAAGGGTGATTCAGGCTCTTCTTGGTGGTTTTTTATCATTGGCCCTTTGGTGGAGAAGGAGGTAGTGGCTCTCACTCAGTAAGTGATGTTGCAGGAGGTGGGGGTGTAGTTGTGTCTTATGGGGACTGTTGTTGCCTCCCGCTCATTTAGACACAAATTACAACTGAATAAGCATCAAAAAACTAAAACCCATGGATGAAAAACAAACTATATAATCACACAGGAACAGTAACCAAAAAAAGAAAAAAGTGAAAAAAGGAAGTAAAAACAAGAAAACCTACAATATCTGGGGATAAGGCACTATGAAAAAAAAAAAAATAGGGAAGGAGAATTATAAATGAAGAAAAAAATGGGAAAAATGCAAAAAGAAAAACAAGGAATGTGATTAATCATGAGAAAAAAGGGGGAAAAGAAAAGAGAGAAAAAAAACTTAAATTTGAAAAAAAGAAAAAAAAAAAAAATTCAACCAGGCACAGGGAAAAGAGAAAATGCTGAAAACTAGGACCTGGTAGGGAAAGATTAAGAATAATAAAAAGGACAAAAGTATTAATAATATTAGTTGTTTTAAAACAGACAGATATAAACAAACTAATCACCAGAAAAAAGAACAAAAAAGAAAAAAAATAAAAATAAGAGGAAAAAAAATCGGTGGAGGACAGGGCAGGGCACCCAGGCTCCTTCTGAGCACACAAACTGTGATCAAGTTCCTGTTGGCCCAGAAGATAAGTGGAAGTGGGGGATAGCCACACCTCCGTTCACCAAGTGGGTTTGGGGTATAAGAGTAACAAGAGGAATGTGGTACCTTTTCAGTCTTGCAGGTCCAGAGTGACCTTGGGATTCCTGGAAAGCAGAACGTGTTCTTAAGCCCCAGGAATCTGCGAGCATGCTGTCTCTTTAAATATCCAAAATAGTCAAGCTGCTTTTAAACCTTCAAAATGGCAGTGTCCTCCAGAACGGCAAAAGTCCACAGCTCAGCCTGCCTTTCTCTTCACCTTCTCTGTTTATTCCCCAGCCACCAGAGCAGTCCTTTGTGCAGTCCCTGACTAGCAGGGCTGATTTTTAGGTTAATTCTTAGGTCCTACCACCACTCGGGAATCTCCAAGATGTCTGTGCTGTCAGGATCCCTCAGGATCACTGCCAGACCGCAGCTCCATCTGTCCCCTTTTTTGGTATTTTCACACAAATTCTTCTGCTAGTTGGGGTTTAGTCCATTTCTATATCCTTCCCTTCAAGGCTCAGAGGTCCAGGATTATCTTCTGTGTCTGTGTTAATTGGTTTCCCTTTTCTTTGTTGAAGAGGGTCTGTGCAGTCTTTCTGCCTAGTCCACCATCTTGCCAGAAAATCATCATCTAATATCTTGACTGCTGCTTCCATTGGTGTTGATTGTGGAACCAAGTAATATGAAATCTTTGACAACTTCATTGTTTTCTCCATTTATGATGCTGCTTCTTATTTGTCCGGTTGTGAGGATTTTCATTTTCTTTATGTGGAGGTGCCACCCATACTGCAGACTGTAGTTTTTAGTATTCATCAGTAAGTGCTTCAAATCATCTTCACTTTCAGCAATCAAGGTTGTGTCATCTACATATCACAGGTTGTTAATGAGTCTTCCTCCAACCCTGATGCCATGTTTTTCTTCATATAGTCCAATTTCTCAGATTAGCATAGAGATTGAATAAGTATCAGCATAAAGATTGAATAAGTATGGTGAAATGATATAACCCTGACACATTGCTTTCTTGATTTTAAACCACACAGTATCCCATTGTTGCGTTAGAACAGCAGCCTCCTTGTCTATGTACAGATTCCTTGTGAGCACAATTCTTTGCAATATTATCAATAATTTATGGTTATGATCCACACAGTCGAATGCTTTTGCATAGTCAATAAAACACAAGTAAACATCTTCTAGTATTCTTTGCTTTCAGCCAAGATCCATCTCACATCAGCAATGATATCCCTTGTTCCGTGTCCTTTTCTGAATTCAGCTTGCATTTCTGGAAGTTCTCTATCAATATACTGCTGTAACTGGTTTTGAATTATCTTCAGCAAGATTTTACTTGTGTGTGATATTAAGGATATTGTTGGATATTTTCCATATTCTTTGGGATCATCTTTCTTTGGAAGGATACAAATATGTATCTCTTCCAGTCATTTGACCAAGTAGCTGTCTTCCAAATTTCTTGGCATAGATAAGTAAGTGCCTCCATCATGGCATCCATTTGTTGAAACATTTGATATTTCCTGCCTCATTCTATATTTTTCCCATAGAATCTTTCAGTATTGCTACTTGAGGACTGAGTTTTTTCTTCAGTTTGTTCAGCTTCAGAAATGCTGACAGTGTTCTTCCCTTTTGTTTTTCTAATTCCAGGTCTTTGCACATTTCATTATAGTAATTGACATTGTCTTCTTGAGCTGCTCTTTGAAATCTTCTGTTCAGCCCTTTTATCTTGTCATTTCTTCCATTTGCTTTAGTAACTCTCCATTCAAGTAAAAGTTTCAGAGTGTCTTCTGACATCCATTTTGTTTTTTTCTTCCTTTCCTGTCTTTTTAATGACCTTTGGCTTTCTTCATGGATGATGTTCTTGATGTCATCCCACAATCATCTGGTTTTCAGTCATTGGTGTTCAATGTGTCAAATCTGTTCTTTAGATGGTCTCTAAATTCAAGTGGGATATATTCAAGGTCATATTTTGGCTATCAGGGACTTGTTTTAGTTGTCTTCAGCTTCTACTTGAACTTGCATATGAGTAGTTGATGGTGTGTTCCACACACAGCTCCTGGAATTGTTTTGGTTGTATACTGAACTTCTCCATCACCTCTTTCTACAAAGGTAGTCAGTCTTATTCCTATAAATTCTGTCTGGCAAGGTGCATGTGTATGGCTGCCATTTATGTTGTTGAAAAAGATATTTGTAATGAATTAGTCACTGGTCTTGCAAAATTCTATTATGCCATCTCCAGCATCGTTTCTATCATTAAAGCCATATTTTCCAACTATTGGTTGTACTTCTTTGTTCCAGCTTTTGCATTCCAATCAACAGTAATAATCAATGCATCTTGATTGCATAGTTAGTCAATTTCAGGCTGCAGAAGTTGTTAAAAATCTTCAATTTCCTCATGTTGGCTTTGGTGGTTGGTGCATAAATTTGAATAATGGTAGTATCAACTGATCTTCCTTGTAGGCAAGTAAATATTATCCTATCACTGACAGCATTATACTTTAGGATGCATCTTGAAACATTTTTTTGTGACAATGAATGCCATGCCATTCCTCTTCAATTTGTCTTTCCCAGCACAGTAGATCATAGGGTTTTCTGATTCAAAACAGCCAATACCAGCCCATTTCAGCTCACTAATGCCTAGGATATCAATCTTTGTGTGTTCCATTTCATTTTTGAGACCATCCCATTTTCCTAGATTCATACTTTGTACATTCCATGTTCTGATTATTAATAGATGTTTGCAGCTGTTTCTTCCCATTTTGAGTCACGCCACATCAATAAATGGAGGTCCCAAAGCTTTACTCCATCCACATCATTAAGATTGACTCTACTCTGAGGAGACAGCTCTTCCCCAGTCCCATTTTGAGTGCCTTACAACCTAAGGGGCTCATCTTCTGGCACTATATTGGACAGTGTTTGAGGACTATTCATGAAGTTTTCCAGTATTATATCAGGCAGTGTTTCACTACTACTCATAAAGTTTTCACTGGCCAATTATTTGAGAAGTGGATGGCCTCTTTCTTCTTCTGAGTCTGTCTTAGTCTGGAAGCTCTGCTGAAAACTGTCCACTGTGGGTGACCCTGCTAATATTTGAAATATAGGTGGCATAGCCTCCAGCCTCACAGCAACATGCAAGCCACCACAGTACAACAGACAGACAGATGAGTGATCATTATATGAAGGAGTGATTACAAAATATATTTTACTTGCTAAACCAAAACAAAACAAAAAACAAAAAACTCACTGCCATCGAGTCGGCTCCGACTCATAGTGACCCCTCCTTGGGTTTCTGAGGCAGTATCACTACGAAAGTAGATTGCCCAACCTTCCTTTAGAGGAGTGGCTGGTGAGTTTGAACCACCAGCCTTCTAGTTAGCAGTCAAGTGCCTTAGGCACTATTAAGGCAATAAATTTTGCTTGTCATAGTAATCTCTATTAAAGTGAATACTGAGCATGTTGGCTACTGGAAGACCCATTGAATTTTCTCATACAGTGCATTGTTGTTGTTGTTGTTATGTGCCGTCGAGTCGGCCCCGACTCATAGCGACCCCTCCTTGGGTTTCCGAGGCAGTATCACTACGGAAGTAGGATTGCCCAACCTTCCTTCCGAGGAGTGGCTGGTGGGTTTGAACCGCCAGCCATCTGGTTAGCAGGCAAGTGTCTTAGCCACTATGCTACCAGAGACTAAGAGCCAATTTGGTAAATGTGGATATGACAATGGAAGTGTTTTTAGTTAACCATCTTTTGTCAGGATAAAAATGGTTTTTGAAAGGTTAATCTAAGCTGTATTTTAATGATTAATTTATATGTTTTATAAAAGTTCCAGGTGTCTGTTGTGGCTGACATTATTCATTACTATAAATATGCAATGATATATTGTCATCTCTTTTTTGATAAAATGCTTCTTAGCTACATAATATCTTTTCAACTCTAAACATTCATTTTCTCCATCTATACCAGAAAAAAAGAGAAATCAGTGTCCAGCAAAACATATTCAAAATTAGTTAATTCTAACTACTTATGTAGGCATTCCCTCTGATTTTATTTTTAACCTTTTATTGTGGTTTGGGGAAAAGTTTACAGAGCAAATTACAGTGGTCACATCTTAAACATCTGTATTCAAAACTACCCTGTAAGTCTCCCATAAATAACAATATTCAGAACAATGTTTTATATATACACTCTTTGGAGAGTGTAACATGGAGTACAAGATTGAGGGGGGAAAAAAAAAATACCAGCACTGCTTGAACTTACTTAATTAAATTAAGAACATGAAAGAATTAGCAGAATTGATTGATGTAGAATTCATAGCAAAAGAGGAGAAATTTCCTTGACACAGACTGGTCCTGGCTGCATTTAGTCCTTATTTCAAAGCTATGTTCACCTGTGGACTTCTTGAATGTATTCAAAGAGAAGTCATACTCCATTACATTACAACAGAAAGTGTGTTACTTTATATGTATAACATTGGCATTGATGGTTCAGTGGCAGAAGTCTTGCCTTCCACACAGGACACAAAGGTTCAATTCCCCCACCACCCATCTGTCTGTGGAAGTTTGCGTGTTGCTATGCTGCTGAACAGGTTTCAGCAGAGCTTCCAAACTAAGACCGATAGAAAGAGAGGATATATGCTCCCAAAAATCACCCAGTGAAAAGTGTATGGATCCCAATAGTCCCATCTTCAGGCCAGATAGTATTTCATTTCATTGTTTGTGAGGTTGCCATGAGTTAGGGGCTGACTCCATGGCAGCTAAAACAACAAATGTATAGTAGATATAGCATATATGTAAAATTCATAATGAAATCACTCACATTTTTAAATTATTTTTCCCTTTTTCATTACTGAGAACATATAGTTGAATTTACATGAGTTAAATGTATTTATATTATGATTCCATTGAGTATTTTCACTCATTATTCATCCTTACAATAGAGCATAATCTATAGAATTTAGTTTTTAAAGAGCTTGATATAATTTTTAACAAGAGGTTTTCATTGTAACAATAATGTAACTAACAAGTTACTGTCAAGTCAGCTAGACTCATAGTGTCCTTGAGTATAACAGAACTAAAAGTGGTCCAGTCCTGTGCCATCTTCATATTCTTTCCTATGTTTGAGTCCGTTGTTTTGGCCATTGTGTGAATCCATCCCCCTGAAGGTGTGCCTTGCCTCACCATTCCTCCACTTTACACATCCTTGTGATATGTCCAAAGTAAGCAAGCCAAAGGCTTGCCATACTCACTTCTAAGCATCATTCTGGTTGTGTTTCTTCTAACACTGATCCGTTCATTCTTCTGGTAGTCCATGATGTGTTCAGTATTCTTCTGCAGCATCCCAATTCAAATACAACTTCCCCATAAAGTTTTCATTGATTAACTTAAAAAAATAGAAACATTTATTAATGGGGTCTCCTTTGAACTGATTTTGTAGTTCATAATTCATAGTAATAAGTAATTTTTTTCTTGACCAAAATTACTAATTGTCTGACAGTTTTTATTCTCTATCCTTAATGTGTGGATTTTCCTAAACATCCAATATTTCAAAATATTTGTAGCTCCAGTCCCAGAATTGTAAACAATAGTGGTTACTAAGAAGTGGCATATCATCTAGATCTTGTATGTGAGAACACATACTTTTACTTACTGTTTATTCAGCAGGTTTTCAATGCTTAAATCTCTCTGTGTAAATAAGAAATATGCATATAGAATGGGAGGTAGTAAAGCTCTCCTTCAATATCCTCCTTATCTCAGACTTCAGTTCTCTCTTAGCAGGGCTTGTTCAGACTTTTCAGTCAGAAAGTAATTCTTGGTAGTGAAGATGGAGCAAAGAAAGAAGAGGTGTACTATTTTTCTGTCATCTCTTAGTGTTACATTATTTGTTTCAAGCTATGTACCTGTCCCCTTTTCATGTTCATACTTTGAAGACTTGTTTCATGTCTCATAGTGGTGATGGAGGAGGGGATACAGAGCCCTGCATAAGGGACCTGGACCAATCCCTACAGGAGCAGAGCATGTTACTGAATAGCAGAAGAAGCCTTCTTCACAACTGTCAAGTATAGACCACAGAGCCAGGATATGAAATCTTCATAGGAAGAGACTTTCCTGGCATGTGTCCTCTAGGTCCATGTCATTTGTTTTATACTAGCTCTTGATTAGGTGTTCAGTGCAGATCAGTGAGTAAGCACAAGCCCGCCCGTGCTTACCTTGCTCCCGGAGACCCGGTCCCTCTAGTGACTGGTGACTGGAATGCAAAAGTTGGAAACAAAGAAGAATCACCGGTAGTTGGAAAATTTGGCCTTGGTGACAGAAATAATGCTGGAACTCGTATGGTAGAATTTTGCAAGACCAACGACTTGCTCATTGCAAACACCTTTTTTCAACAACACAAACGGAGGCTGTACATGTGGACTTCACCAGATGGAACACACAGGAATCAGATTGACTACATCTGTGGCAAGAGGTGGTGGAAAAGCTCAATATCTTCAGCCAAAACCAGGCCAGGAGCTGATTGTGGAACAGACCATCAACTGCTCATATGCAAATTCCACTTGAAGTTAAAGACAATTAAAAAAGTCCACAAAAGCCAAAGTATGATCTTGAATATATCCCTCCTGAATTTAGAGATCATCTAAAGAATAGATTTGATGCATTGAACACCAATGACCGAAAGCCAGATGAATTGTGGGAAGATATCAAGAACATTATCCATGAAGAAAGCAAGAGATCACTAAAAAGACAAGAAAAGAAGAGAAGACCAAAGTGGATGACAGAAGAGACTCTGAACCTTGCCCTTCAGCAGAGAATCGCTAAAGCAAATGGAAGAAATGAAAAAGTAAAAGAGCTGAACAGAAGATTTCAAAGAGCAGCTCAAGTAGACAAAGCCAATTACTATAATGAAATGTGCAAAGACCTGGAGTCTGAAAACCAAAAATGAAGAACACGCTCAGCATTTCTCAAACTGAAAGAACTGAAGAAAAAATTTAAGCCTCGAGTTGCAATATTGAGAGATTCTATGGGCAAAATATTGAATGATGCAGGAAACATCAAGAGAAGATGGCAGGAATACACAGAGTCACTGTACCAAAAAGAACTGATCGATCTTCATCCATTTCAGGAAGTGGCATATGATCTAGAACCAATGGTAATGAAGGAAGAAGTCAAAGCTGCAATGAAAGAACTGGCGAAGAACAAGGCTCCGGGAATTGATGGCATACCGATTGAGATATTTCAACAAACAGATGCCCCATTGGAGGCGCTCACTCAGTTATGCCAAGAGATTTGGAGGACAGCTACCTGGCCAACTGACTGGGAGAGATCCATATTTGTGCCCATTCCAAAGAAGGTGATCCCACAGAATGTAGAAATTATAGAACAATATCATTAATATCACATGCAAGTAAGATCTTACTGAAGATAATTCAGAAACGTTTGCAGCAGTATATTGATAGAGAACTTCCAGAGGTTCAAGCCGGATTCAGAAGAGGACGTGGAACAAGGGATATCATAGCTGTTGTCAGATGGATCTTGGCTCAAGGCAGAGAATACCAGAAAGATGTTTACTTGTGTTTTATTGACTATGCAAAGGCATTTGATTGTGTGGATCATGACAAATTATGGATGACATTGAGAAGAATGGGAATTCCCGAGCACTTGATTGTACTCATGAGGAATCTGTACCTTGACCAGGAGGCTGTCGTTCGAACAGAACAAGGGGACACTACATGGTTTAAAATCAAGAAGGGAGTGCGTCAGGGTTGCATTCTTTCTCCACACTTATTCAATCTATATGCTGAGCAAATAATCCAAGAAGCTGGACTATATGAAGAAAAACGTGGTATCAGGATTGGAGGAAGAATCATTAACAACCTGAGATATGCAGACGATACAACTTTGCTTGCTGAAAGTGAGGATGACTTAAGGCACCTACTGATGAAGGTTGAAGAATACAGTCTGCAGTATGGATTACAACTCAACATAAAGAAAACAAAAATCCTCACAACTGGACCAATGAGCAGCATCACAGTAAATGGAGAGAAGATTGAGGTTGTCAAGGAATTCACGTTGCTTGGTTCTACAATCGATGCCAATGGAAGCAGCAGTCAGGACATTAGACGACGTGTAGCATTGGGAAAGTCAACTGTGAAGGAACCGTTTCAAGTGCTGAGGAGCAAGGATATCTCCTTGAGGACTAAGGTGCACCTGACACAAGCCATGATATTTCCAATCGCCTGGTATGCATGTGAGAGCTGGACAATGAATAAGGAAGACCGAAGAAGAGTTGATGCTTTTGAGTTGTGGTGCTGGCGAAGAATGCTGAAAGTACCGTGGACTGCTAAAAGAACTAACAGATCTGTCCTGGAGGAAGTGCAGCCAGAATGCTCCTTGGAAGCAAGAATGGCCAGACTTCGTCTCACCTATTTTGGTCATGTTGTAAGAAGGGACCATTCCCTGGAGAAGGATATCATGCTTGGTAGGGTGGAGGGTTGACGAAAGAGGGGGAGGCCTTCAAGGAGATGGATTGATACAGTGGCTGCGATGATGGGCTCAAGTATAGCAGGGATTGTGGGGCTGGCGCGGGATCGGGCAGTATTTCGTTCTGCTGTGCGTGGGGGGTCACTATGAGTCGGAAATGACTCAACGGCACTTAGCAACAACAACAACAACAACTTGATTAGGTACCCTTCCTTCCATCTTAGAGCCTCTTCTACAATTACTTCAGGTTCTTTGGATAGCCCTTTTCCCTTCCTCATCAAGATAGACCACAATTCTGCCATCAGAATTTTAAATAAACCCCCCACCCTGTCAAAATGCCATTCCATTTCTGATCCTTAAACATCTTTCCTCTTATTTTGAAAGCCTATTTCTCTTTCTTCCTGCATATGTTTAACTATAGACCCTGTGTTTCCCTTCTTATCTATCTTGATTTCAACCAGGATTCCCATCACCAGTCTTTTCCTCCACATTAGTCAAAACTCAAAACTCATTGCCATCGAGTCAATTGCAATTCATAGGGACCCCTCCCTGGGTTTCCAAGACGCTATCTCTACGGAAGTAGATTGCCCTGTCTTCTTTCTGAAAAATGGCTGGTGGGTTTGAACCACCAGCCTACTGGTTAGCAGTCAAATGCTTTGGGCTTTTGGCTACACCAAAAGTATCTGTGTCCCTCATCATTTTCTCCAATGATGAAATTGTCAACCAGGCAAATGACCAAAGCATTGCTTTGAGCATAAATGAGGCTTCCAGCAGATGTCTAAGTAGTTAAAACCTCCTAGCACGACCGAAGGTCACTTTAGTGCCAGTTTTGTGATTTGTATGAGAAATGTATTATTCGGTGGTACATTCCTAGCATATTATTTCCGTTATACATTCTTTTTATCTTTGCCCAGATGCTCTTCAGTTGCCTTTATATTATAGTTCACAGATTTTTCATGCAGCTATATTTCTTCTTAACTTAAAGGAGGAAGTAAAATAGTACTCCAGCAGGTCATGTTTTTTCAAATCGATAGACTTTTCTATCTCCCTTACTTATCCCTCACATTTTGGTATATAAGTAACTGAGGTTATAAGTGTTGTCTTAAAACTATCAACTTCTGTGAAACATTGAAGGCTTTTGTCACTGTTACTTCCTTTTTTATGTCATATCCACTTTGTATAGTTTTAGCTGGGCATTTCTCTCTGTATTTTCAGTTAAAAACCAGATAGCAAGTCATCCAGAAATTATGTACTTCCTAACCTTCATGGGATAGTTTTTGTTCTAGTCTGTTTTCTTAAATCACATCTCTGAATACCAAAGCTCATTTTTTTTCATTTCTACCTATATATACATTCAGTTGGCTTTACTTGAGTAACCCCTATGTGTAGATGTCTACTGTTCTTTTCCAAAACCCAATACAGTTAAAAAATAGTGCTGTAAAATATCACTTGTGTTTCTAGGGACTTTGATTTCCTGCCTAGAATTTCATACTAGAAGATAGCAACCATAATGTTTGATAAGTTTCTGTATTCAGTTTGTCACAAACCATACATGCCCTATAGGAAAAGAACATACCTTCCAAGTTCCATATCAGGCCTAAAGTAAAAATTATCTCTGGGTAAGAATGTAAGAGATAACTCCTACATGTGATTAACTGCCAAATAATTGGTGCAAAATAAGTAGTTTATACTTAAAAATTGTCCCTGTACAAAACACACTTATATAATTTCTTTATTGGTTTCCTAACAGAACAACTTTTTTTCCTATGTTTTCCTGATTTTTGCTTTGTTTTGTTTTAGTTCTGAATTCCAGGTGTACTTCTGGATTTTCTGGAACAGATATAATTTCATAAATTTTATCTCACTATCACCATAAATAAGGAGCTCTGGTGGCATGGTGCCTAAAGCATTTAACTGCTAACCTGAAGGTTAGTGGTTCAAATCCACCAGCCACTCCGTGGAAGGAAGATGGGGCAGTCTACTTCCATAAAGATTTACTGCCTCAGAAACCCAAAAGGAGTCTCTGTGAGTCAGAATCAACTTGATGGCAGTGAGTTTGGTTTTGAGTTTTGGTTCCCATAACTACTTTTGTCCTCTCAGACTTTGCATTCCAAATCATGATTGGAGAAACAGACTTATCATTATCATGAGGCAAGACCAAAAATAGCCAGAAACTCATATAGTCATTGACTATATAATGCTATACACACACACACACACACACACAACTGCTGTCAAGTTGATTCCGCCTCATAGCTACCACCATTGGGTTTCCAAGGCTGTAAATCTTTAAGTAGATTGCTTCATCTTCCTCCCAAGGAGCAACTGGTAGATTTGAACCACCAACCTTCTGGTTAGCAGCCAAATGCCTTACCCACTACACCACCAGAGCGCCTTGTACATACATAAACATGTATACAAATTGTACATATAAACACACGCAGGCACACATGGACACACACACACTCAATGTGTTGGATTCTAGGAAGCATTGAGACACCAAGTGTCCTAGTGTCCCTACCTCCCAAGACTCTTCTCAGATACAACTGTTCATGAAAAAAATTTCCATACCTATTAGATTAAATATGGGAGCTCTGGTGGTGTAGTGCCTGAGGCATTTGACTGCTAACCAGAAGGGTGGTAGTTCAAACCCACCAGCCACTCCTCGGAAGGAAGATTGGGCAATCTACTTCTGTAATGATACCACCTCAGAAACCCAAGGAGGGGTCACTATGAGTCGGATGTGACTCCACGGCAGTGCGTTT
The DNA here is from genome assembly GCF_000298275.1 of Orycteropus afer afer. Classification (NCBI taxonomy): domain Eukaryota; kingdom Metazoa; phylum Chordata; class Mammalia; order Tubulidentata; family Orycteropodidae; genus Orycteropus; species Orycteropus afer. Next base: position 1,441,539 of record NW_006921964.1, on the reverse strand, counting down.
ATTAGATTAAATGTCCAGCAGACTTCTACAGGTGGGTTTTTATCAATGCTCTTGACCTTACTTTAAGCCAGTTACATCAACAATAATCCTAAAACTCTTCATATTCTACATCATCCCTGTAGAGATCTGAGAGGAATTTCATATTTTTTGCTGTAAAATTGTGATATTTTTTAATGTAGTATCAAAATGATAGTTCTAGTTCACAGAATACCATAAAACCAAACTCACTGCCGTCGAGTAGGTTCCAACTCAACAACTCTTCCTTGGGTTTCCAAGGCAGTCTCTGTGGAAGTAGATTGCTCAATCTTTCTTCTGAGGAGTGGCTGGTAAGTTTGAACCACCAGCCTTTTGATTAGCAGTCAAATGCCTTAGGCATTTTTATATTTTTATTTATACTTATTCTTCTTTTACAGCAAAATTACAAATGACTTGCTGAAAGACTTTCCTTTGTTCTTCATTTTCTGTCCCTAAATTAGGGAATGAAGGCTAATCTTGGATAATTTATACTTTCCTTGTATGCTATTTTTCCTAGAATCCTTCAGGTAGATGTAATTAATCTTTTTACCATCTTGGATTAATGTTATTTCCTCTTCAACTAGAAAACAGATCATGATGTTTTTAGTTGAAAAGAAACTTAAATGTATTTATTGGGTAAGTTACTTACATGTTAACTCTAATCCTGCGTTCTCTCTCTGTTAATTTACAGGTATCATGATAGAGGAAACCAGTTTTGGGAAAAGTTATGCACAACTGAATTTCGAGAGCTTTATGCTCTAGGCAGTGTCCATAATGACCTCTATGTTATAGGAGGACAGATGAAAATTAAAAACCAGTATCTTATTACAAACTATGTTGATAAATACTCTGTAGAACGGGACAGTTGGAAAAGGGTATCTCCCCTTCCACTACAGTTGGCGTGTCATGCTGTAGTAACAGTGAATAATAAACTTTATGTGTTTGGAGGCTGGACCCCTCAGGTTAAGACATTTCCTTTGTACCTAATTGGCATGGCTATGCTGAGTTTGGCTGCTGTGTTGACAATGCTGTAGTTGTTTAATACTAAAAGATTATGACTTACATTTTTTGTAAAATGCTTTCTGTTTTCTGAAACATTAAACTGAAGGTTATAAAGTGTTAATGCACTTTAGGAGAATGAATTTTTAAAGTATGTTATTCATAGACATGACTTCATTCAGTATTCATGCTATGTTCATCATAATTCTTCCCATTCTTGTTAATCAGGAGAGGTGCTTGTGCTGAGGAATTATCTATAGAGAGTATCTAACTAGGAGGCAGGGAAAGTGAATGAGCATATAGTTCAGTCTGCTTAATAGCTATATGAACTGAGGCAAGTCATTTTTAGATTTCTTCTGTATTTAAAGTGGAAGGAAGGCTGGGCAATCTACTTCCATAAAGATTTACCACCTCGGAAACCCATAGGGGGTTGAGTGTGTATTTAAAATTTTTATTCTAGGTGAGGAACCAGAATACTGATCATATCATCTGCAGCAAAGTACGGTGTGATTGAAACATTTATGTCTTTGTCGGGTATTAGTAGTAGACAAGAAACCAGAATACATTTTTATATTGAAAGCCAGTGAAGTGATGGCAAGCCACAATTGAAAAGTCATTACAGTATGACCTCTGTGGCCCTTTCTCTTCTCCATGGGTGTCCCCTCACAGTAGTATCATCTCAGTTGCCTTCTGCCCTGGCCATCCAGTCATTCTAATAAAAATTAGTCTTAGTAGGTCACTGACTATCCTCATGAAGTAAAGTAAATTTATTATTCCCTGTGTGATTTGTTTCTCCAGGTATACTTCATAATAAAACCAATTCTTTTGCATTAATTTCATAAGCTTGGACTTTGCCATTTATAGCATGTCGTATCTTTTGTAAAAACTAAAACTTCACGTTTAACACATATTATTTGTACTCTGTATCAAAAAGTATTACCGATTTCATCACATCTGATGGCTAAACCCTGGCAAATTAGTTGTAAAACTTTCTGAAAACTATCCATTTACATAGTTATTTTGTATGAGTAAGCTCCAAAGACAACTTAGAAGCTTTTCTTTCACTGAAATGGAGATTAAATAATTAAATTAGAAGAAAAATTAAAATATTGAAGTTGATATTTGTTCATTTATAATGTATCTTTGAACAGGCAACACATGAAGATTTATTGCATAAAAAGGCTTTTACTAGTTTCATTTAATACTTAATAATAATAAATTAGATTGCAAGATAACCTGGGGTTGTGTTTGCACCATAGTGCTTATCTCTTGGTATATTTAAAGTAGCCAACTAAAAATTAATTGCATACAACTTTCATAAGTATGACAATTATTTCTGTGTTAAATAACTATTTCCAAAATAAAAGACACTTAAGAACCGTTAGTCAGAAGTCATATAAAATTTCTGACACATTGTGTAAAAAAAAAAAATTGCTTCCTCCTGAAGTTTATGAGAAGCCACTTCAATCTATGTAAGAACAAACAAATTATTCAATTTGCACTGTAGCTAGTCATAGAAATATATATAAAGTAAATATATAAAAATAACTGTAAATTATTTAGATTAATCCATGTATCTTAAACATTGAATTCAGACCATTAAACTATAAACTTAGGTGTAAAATTCGTAATTCAGATTATGATGCAAAAATTTTCTAATTGCTAAAACATTGAAATAGTTTTGCAAAATGCCTTATGAAATAGTAAAATTAGTTTCCCAAAAATATTCTTAATATCTACAGCTATAAATTTTTGTAAAACAAAATTATACTCCTTTTTTAACTCAAAAGAGCTTGGCTTCATTTTTAAGGCTTACGGTTGCTTCTTCTTTTTTTTTTTTTTAAAAAAAAAAAAAAAAAAGCTATATTGTCTCACTGCTAGAATGACAGATTGTTTGCTATAACCCAATACCTCAGCTTCATTATTGCAGCATATAAATTCTTCTGATATTGACAGTGTACTTATAATCCCAAGTCATGGGATTTGGTGTGTTTGTGAGTATGAATCACTTCACTTAACCCCTATTTATCTCCTTGGCTGTCTGCTTTGATTAATACACTCATGTCCTCACAAAGATCTCTAAATGCTATGTTGTTATATTGTTATATTTCATATAGATGGATCTTCCTGATGAGGAACCTGATCGATTAAGCAACAAACTGCTACAGTATGACCCCAGACAAAACCAGTGGACAGAACGGGCACCCATGAAGTACTCAAAGTACCGATTCAGTACAGCTGTAGTCAACAGTGAGATTTATGTTTTGGGTAAGAAGCAGATTGCTAACAGAAAATGTAACTACTTATTTTCCTCAGCAGTTTCCCTCAGTAAAAATGAAATATTCTCCCTTTCTTTTGTATCCTAGTTCAGATGCATGCATAACTTTGTTGTTGTTGTTGTTATGTGCCGTGGAGTCAGACTTGACTCATAGCAACCCCTCCTGGGGTTTCTGAGACAGTATCACTACAGAAGTAGATTGCCCAACCTTCCTTCCAAGTAGCAGCTGGTGGGTTTGAACCGCCAGCCTTCTGATTAGCAGTCAAGTGCCTTAGGCATTACCCTACCAGAGCTCCTGCATGCATAACCTTATTCCTACATTAAGTCAAAGTCCACTGACCTATTGAAAGCAAAATTATTTTTATGGCATTTTGAAGTGCCTTGAAATGCAAGAACAATAGTGATACAGCCTTATATATACTACCAAGTAAAATCATTTGTCCACTTTTAGTCAAAGAAATGTGGCCCTTTGCAACCAGTTGTGATTTTCTGTGCTACTAAACAAAAACAAACGAACTGAGTACCAACAAGTCACCCTTGGGTTTCTGAGGTGGTGTCTCTATGGAACTAGGTTGCCCAGTCTTCCTTTTGAGGAGTGGCTGGTGGGTTTGAATTGCCAGCCCTCTGATTATCAGTCAACTGCCTTAGGCATCTGTGCTGTTGTTGTTGTTGTTGTTGTTATGTGCCGTTGAGTCGGACCCAACTCATAGCTACCTCTCCTTGGGTTTCTGAGGCAGTATCACTACGGAAGTAGATTGCCCCATTTTCCTTCTGAGGAGTGGCTGGTGGGTTTGAACCGCCAGCCTTCTGGTTAGCAGTCAAGTGCCTTAGGCACTATGCTACCAGAGTGCCCCACTGGGTTTCCAAATCTCTATGGAAGCAGACTACCACATCTTTCTCTCATGGAATGGCTGGTAGATTTGAACTATGAACCTTTCTATTAATAGCTAAGCACTTAACCACTGTGCCACAGGACTCCTCAAATATTTTAATAGAATTTTTTTTTATTTTTATAAAATGGAAGCCATTATCTCTTGGCTGTTTGCACAACATGAAGCAAAATAATTAATACAATCAAATATTAATAGTTGTTTTATGATTTTAGGACTAAGACATTATGCAACATAATTTACGACTACTTCAGTTATGAGACACATGACTGCAATTAAAATTTTCTCTCTAATATATATGACTTACTTTTTTATATGCTATGCCACAGACCCAGAACAGACAATACCTAAGGTATGATAGATTGTCTAGGACAGATATAAAACTCAAGAGGAGAAGGGTTGAGCTGACTAATTATATTAAAAGTTGGAAGCAGCCAAAAATGGGATGAAGGTGATGTATCGATTGACTCAGTATGAGATTTTCCCCTAATGTGGAGTCATAACTAGAATAGATACAAAATAAAGAAGATAATATCTTTATTGGTAAATTTAGTGGGCAGAGACACCCTTTGGAGCTTACACTTGATGGCATTAATAAATGTCTACTGAATAAATGAAAAGAGATAGATTTTTAAGAATGATTTGGATAGATTAAATAAAGAAAAGAGTATGTTCCCAAGAGAGAAGTAGTAGGGAGGTACAAGAAAGAACAAGTAGGAAAAATGATATAAGCAGAGGTTTTGAGGTGAGAATGAAGCTTGTAAGAGTAGAAGGTAAAGGGAGAATAAATAAATGAACCACCAGGAGCAGGGAGTTGTGAGATATAGAGAGCTGTATAGATAAACTAGGTGCCAGATTACAACAGCCTATTAAAATGAATTGAAAAAATAATAGTAATGGGTAAGAAACCATAAGGAAACAACATTATAAAGAATGCTTTAGGAATATTGTAAGGTGAGGATATAAAAAAAAGAACGATCAGAGCAAGAGGAAGTTGGGAGGGAGAGATGTATTAGTAAGAAATAGTTGAGGACTTTAGTTTTAAGATACTCAGAACTGGGACCAGATCTATAATCACCCCAAATAAGCTTCGCCACCTTATAAGATTCAAACAAGAAGAGTCAACTTCCCAAAAATTTGATGATTAAGTCCAAAATAGAAGTTTTGAAATGGAATGAAGTTCAGTTGTTTGGTATTTTTGTAGTACTCTTAGTTCAGATTTATTTTTTCACTGTATGTATTATTGGAATTTGGGGAAATATCATATAAAACTTGTTCTTGTTACCTAGAACTGCTCCAACAGGAATATACCACAAATGAGATGGCTCTAACAAACCAGAGTTTATTCTTATAATTTGGAGGCTTTAAATTCAAGTTCAAAGTGCCAGGCTCTAGGGGCTGAGTGAAAGCCCCTCAACCTTGGGTTGCAGCTCTGCCTCCTGCTCCCAGCCCACTGAAGCTGGAGGCTTTTCTTCACTCAGCTGCTGGTTGCTGAGGCTGACAAACCCACGGTCAACAAGTAACAAGGCACAGTCCCAATATTACCAAACCATACGGCAGGCCATTAATTCAAGTCCATTAAAAGTCCCAAGATTGGCAGACAATGCCAGGCTGCTGAACTCCGACTCGGCTACATGCAGGGTTCAAGCATGCCATAAGCTAGAGACCATTCCCAAAGCTGCTACTTATATACAGGAAACAAGACCATATCCCTAAGACAGCTACTCAGCTACTCACAGTAGATTCCACCATGGACGTTGATTACCAGTCTCATCATGGGGAATACTACATCCAGTTGCCCAGCCACTCAAGTTGACACATGAACTTATCTACCACAGAACCCTAGAACCCTGTCATTTTCAATGACTCACACAGGTACGTTGCAGTGATTTCTTAACTGTTTTAGCAAAAGCCCTATCTACTTTTGTGAATCTATACATGCTCCACTGTGTTTGGAGTTGCTGCTAATTAGTATAACAGTAAACCCTCTCTCCTTAATCCCTGAGATGGGTCAAATCCTCACTATCTCCCTGATAGTCAGGCTACAGGCAGCCCCAAAAAGAGTAGCAACTGAAATCTACTTCACCAAGGAGGCTGCATGGTAAAGTGAGGAAAGCACTAGTTTTGGGACTGAGTAGATTTGGATTTCAGTCCTGGCTCCACCACTTACTACTTGGATATCCTTGTTGCAGTAAATCTTTCTTTGGCTAATATTAAAATTGGAATGCCTACCTCATAGCGTTATTAAGATAAAATTAAATTATGTATGTAAAATCCCTACAATGTTATAACTACTATTTATGGTACCCCTTTATGTCCTAGGCATTTTGTTGAATTTTTTGCATAGTTTCATTTAATGGTCATAAAAACAGTGACACAGCATTATTAATTCTCTTCTGTGTGACTGGATGGATATCCAGATTGATCTTCCCATTGAAAATACCTCAAATGTTGGGTAGAACATCTTTTTTTTAAAAGTCTTTAGAAAAACTTCTAAGATCTGTAATAGAAGGCCAGAAGCTAAGTGAAAACAGAAGACTTCCAGCTAGGGAGAAGTTAAAAGTCAATAGATCCTCTCCTCAAAAAAAAAAAAAAAAAAGTATAAAACTGGACACATTTTTCAGAATACCATTGTAGGACTCTAGAAATCTACCAAAGAAATCAACCTTGTATTCTTGCATACCTGAGATTAATCCACTTGGTCATGGTATATAATTATTTTTTATATTGATGGATTCAGTTTCTTAAGGATTTTGAAATCTGTGATTATGAAGAATATTGATCTGTAGTTTCCACTCAATTCAAATATTTTTAAGTTTCCTTTGTGATTTCTTCTTTGACAAATGACGTATTTAGAACTGCATTTTTTAAATTCCATATATTTGGGAAATTTGGTTTTTTGTATTGATTTTTAACAATGTTTTAGGTATTTTTAGTGGAAAGATAAGGCTGAGTTTCTAGCCAGCCATACAGAAGAGACTTAATAATACTTTGTCACAGTTTTCATAAACATTAAATGAAACTGTTCATGTAAAGGAAGGTACTCTGTTGGTACAGTGGTTATGGCATTTGGCTGATAACCAAAAGATTGGCAGTTCAAACCTACCAGCTGCTCCCTGGGAGAAAGATGACACAATCTGCTTCTGTAAAGATTTATAGCTTTGGAAACCCTATGAGGCAGTTCTACCCTGTCCTATAAGGTTGCTATACTCAGAAGTGACTCAGTAGCACTGGTTTTTCTTTTTCTTTTTTCTTTTTTTTTTTTGGTGAATTTATGCAAAGAATTTGTCAAAGTGCCTGAAACATAAAGGGATGCAACAGACAGGAAGTATAAAAATATTTTGGATTGAAAGAAAATTACAAATCAGTATCCCTCATGACCATACATTTATTTTTTTAAAAAAAATTTATATATCATAATCAAGTGGAATTTATCCTAGGTATGCAGGTTGGCTTAATACCTAAAAGTCAATAATTCAATATACCATATTGATAAAGGACAAAACAAATAATTATCTCAATAGATGCAGGGAAAAAAGCATTTAACCATATCCATCCCCCATTTATGATAAAAATTCTCAAGAAATTTGGAATAGAAGGGAATGTTCTCAGCTTGATAAAAGTCATTTATGAAAAACATACGGCGAACATAATAGTTAATGGTGAAAGACAAAATGCTACTCTCCTAAAATCAGGAACAAAGGATGGGGTCTGTTCTCACTACTTCTATTCAGCATTAAATTGGAGGTTCTAGACAGTGCCATAAGGAAAGAAAAAAAAAATTACTGGCATATGGATTGGAAGGAAGAAATAAAGTCTTTCATAGGTAACATAATTCTATATAGAGAATATGCTAAGAAATCTACAAAAGAAAAATTTATAAACCTAGAACTAATAAAAAGTTTAGTCAAGGTCACAGAATACAAGATTGATGTACAAAAATAAACTATGTTTCTATGTGCTAATTATGAATATTAAAAAATGAAACCTAAAAAATACTTCCATTCACAATAGCATCAAAAAGAATAAAATACTTAGGAATAAATTTAATTATGAAGTGTGAGAATCATGAAGACTAAACTAAAAACATTGGCAGTTCACTAGAGAGTTCTATCAAATGTTCAGAGAAGAGGTGACACCTGTACTACTCAAACTATTTCAGAACATAGAAAATGATATAATACTCCCAAATTCATTCTGTGAAGTAAGCATAACCATTATACCAAAACCAGGTAAAGACAACACTAAAAAGAAAGACTACAGACCAATATCCCTCATGAATATAGATGCAGAAATCTTCAACAAAATCCTAGCCAACAGAATCCAACAACATATCAAATAATAATAATAATACACCATGATCAAGTGAATTCATACCAGGTATTCAAGGATGGTTCAACATCAGAAAAACAATCAATGTAATCCATCACATAAAACAAAGGGAAAAAAAATCATATGATCATATCAATTGATGCAGAAAAGGCATTCAATAAAATCCAACACTTATTCCTGTTCAAAACCTTCAGCAAAATAAGAATAGATGGGAAAATCCTCAACATAATAAAGAGCATATATGCAAAACCAATGCCAACACTATTATAAATGGAGAAGGACTGAAAGCATTCCACTTATGAAGAGAAACCAGATAAGGATGCCCTCTATCATCAATTCTATTTAACATTGTAGTGAAAGTCCTAGTCAGAGCAATAAGGCAAGAGAGAGAAATAAAAGACATCCAAATTGGCAAAGAAGAAGTAAAACTGTCTGTATTTGCAGATGACATGGTCCTATGCATAGAAAACCCAAGAGACTAAGCAAGAAAATTACTGGAACTAATTGAAAGCTTCAGCAGAATGGCAGGATACAAGATCAGCATACAAAATTCAGTTGGATTCCTCTATATCAACAAAGAGATGTCTGAAAAAGAAATAAGGAAAACAATACCATTTACAATAGCTACCAAAAAGATATAATACTTAGGAATAAATCCTACCAGGGACACAAAAGACCTATATAAAGAAAACTACAAAACACTGCTACAAGAGACCTACATGATTGGAAGAACATGCCACATTCATGGATAGGAAGGCTGAATATTGTGAAAATATCAACACTTCCCAGAGCAATCTATACATTCAGTGCAATCCCGATCCAGATTCCATCAGCATACTTTAAGGAAATGGAAAAACCAATCACTAACTTCATATGGAAAGCAAGAGACCTCAGATAAGCAAAGTACTGCTAAAGAAGAAAATCAAAGTAGGAAGTCTCACATTCCTCTATCTCAAAACCTGCAATACAGCTACAGTAGTCAAAGCAGTGTGGTATTGGTATAATGATAGACAAATAGACTAGTAGAACAGAATCTAGAATTCAGAAATAGACTCATCAATCTGTGGACAGCTGATCTTTGACAAAGGGCCAACACCCATTAAATGGGGGAGAGATAGCCTCTTTAACAAATGGTCCTGGGAAAATTGGATATCCACTTGCAGAAAAATGAAAGAAGATCCATACCTCACACCATACACAAAAATGAACTCAAGATGGTTCAAAGACTTAAATGTAAAACCCAAAACCATAAAGTTCATCAAAGACAAAATAGGGCAAACCTGTTGTGGTGATGGTCTAATTTATGGCAAAAATAGAATATCAAGCATAACTCAAAATGCACAAGCACCAGAAGAGAAACAAGACAATTGAGACCTTTTAAAAATTAAATTATTATGTGCTTCTAAAGACTTCTCAAAAAGGGTGAAAAGAGAACCTACAGATTGGAGAAAAATGTTTGCCTTGACAAGGGACTTACCTCTAAAATTCACAGAAAACTTCAACACCTCAACACCAAAAAGACAAGCAATCCAATTTTTAAAAATGGGCAAAGAACATGAACAAACACTTCACAAAAGAAGATATGCAGGTGGCCAACAAACACTTGAGGAAATGCTCATGATCATTAGCCATTAGAGAAATGCAAATCAAAACAATGAGATATCATCTCACCCTAGCAATAATAGCAAAGTTCAACAAGACACAAACTAAAAAATTCTGGCGAGGTGTGGAGAGATTGGAGCTGTCATACACTGCTGGTGGGACTGTAAAATGGTACACCACTGTGGAAAATGATATGGCATTTCCTTAAAAAAATTGAAAATAGAAATACCATTTGATCTAGCAATTCCATTACTAGGAATATATCCTAAAGAAATTAGAGCCAGAACAGGAATGGATAACACCCATGTTCACTGCAGCACTATACATTATAGCAAAGAGATGGAAACAACTTAAGTGTCCATCAACAGATGAATGGATAACCAAACTATGATACATTCATACAGTGGAATGCTATGCAACATTAAAGAATAATGAAGAATCCATGAATCACCTCATAATGTGGATGAATTTGGAGGACATTATGCTGAGTGAAATCACAGGAGGACAAATATTGTATGAGTCCATTACTGTAAAAAGTCAAGGAAAGATTTACCCAGGGAAGGAAATTTGCTTTGTTGGCTACCAGGGGTGGGAGGGAAGGAGAGGGGAAAATTTTTGACTAGATAAGAATAATGTGTTGATTTAGGTGAAGGGAAAGACAATATAATGGAAGTGTGTGACCAGCACAATGACAATAGGGAAAAGGAGGACATAAAGATATACAAAAAAGATACAGACTTGAGGCAAATACTATTACATACAAAATACTGCATTACCAGTGGCGGCAAACACTAGAGTATGGATAAATGCATACACAAGTGAGATCAGCTATGGGTAGGCAAACAGGGATATACTCAAGACCAAGGGTAAATTTGGTACTTGTACTGAAAAAATATCCATATAAATTACAGAAGTAACAGGGAACAAGGTTGGAATAGCTTCTCAGAGACAGCCAAACACCTTGAGGGAGAGAGGGCCTGCAGGCTTGGGAGCATAGTCTCAGGGGGATATCATGCTCAGTTGGCACAACTTAGTACATAAAAATCTTGTTCTACATCCTACTTTGGTGAGTAGCAACTGGGGTCTCAAAAGCTATCAAGTGATTGTCTAAGACCATACATTACATGAAGAAAGTAAAAGGTCATTAAAAAGAGAGGAAAAGAAGAAAGCACCAAAATGGATGTCAGAAGAGACTCTGAAACTTGATCTAGAGTGGACAGTAGCTAAAGCAAAAGGAAGAAATGATGAAATAAAAGAGCTGAACAGAAGATTTCAAAGGGTGGCTAAAGAAGACAAAGTAGTATAATGAAATATTCAAAGGCCTGGAGTTAGAAAACCAAAGAGGGAGAACACTGTTGGCGTTTCTCAAACTGAAAGAACTGAAGAAAAAACTCAAGCAAGGCTTGAGTTGCAATATCTAAGGATTCTATCAAAAAAGGGGAAGACCCTCAATAGATGTATTGACACAGTGGCTATGCTGATTGGCTCAGGTACAACAAGTATTGTGAGGCTGGAGCAGGACCAGGAAGTGTTTTGTTCTGTTGTACATAAGGTTGCTATGAGTCAGAGCCAACTCGACGGCACCTAATCACAACAACATGGTCAAAATACTGAATATGTGTGAAGAATCGAAAGAAGATGGAAGGGGGGGGAGTTCCAGTAAGATGGCAAAATAGGCAGACAAACTGCACAGACCCTCTTCAACAAAGAAAAGGAGAACCAATTAACACAGATAGAGAAGATAATCCTTGAGCCCTGAGCTTTGAAAGGAAGGATACAGAAGTGGACTAGACTCCAACAAATAGAAAAACCTGCATGAAAACACAAAAAAAGGAGACATACGAAGCCACAGTCTGGCAGCGATCCTGATGACACAGACAGCTTGGATATTGCCAAGTCATGTAAGGAGCTAATAATTGACCTAAAAATTGCCCCTACTAACCAGAGGGTGGACAGAGGGTTGCACTGGTGGCTGGTGAATAAAAGGGGAAGTAGTGAAGAGGGAGATTAGGTGAGCTGTGGACTTTTGCCTGTCCAGAGGGTACAGCCATTTTGAATGTTTACAAGCAGTTCAACCATTTCGGGTATTTAAAGTGACAGTGTTCTCTCAGATTCCAGGGACCTAAGAATATGATCCACTTGCCAGGAACCGCAAGGATATTCTGGACAGGAACAACTAGAAAGGTATAATGTTTCCCTTGTTACTCTTATACCCCATACTCTCTTGGTGAACAGAGGTGTGGCCATCCCTCACTCCCACTTCCCTTCTGGGCTGGCAGAAATTCTACCCCAGTCTGTGTGCTGTGATGGAGCCTGGGTGCTACACCCTGCCCAGATTTTGTTTTGTTTTGTTTTATAGTTTCTTTTTATCTGTTTTAAAATTACTACTACTATTATTATTATCTGCTTTTCATTATTATTCTTTATTCTTCCCTTCCCAGGTTCTAGTTTTCAGCTTTGTTTCTCTTCCCTGTTTCTGATTTCCTTTTTTTTTTTTTTTTTTTTTCCTTATGGTTAACCTCATTCTTTGTTTTACTTTTTGCATTTTTCCCATTTTTTTCTTTATTATTCTCCAACTCTACCTCTTTTCTCTTGTTACCCCTCCCCAGATATTGCAGGGTTTTTTCTTTTCTTTACTTTTCTTTTTTCTTTTTTCTTTTTTTGGTGATGGTTCCTGTGTGTTTATATGGTGTGTTTTTTGTCCACTTGCTTTTATTTTTTTTTGATGGTTTTTTGATTGTTGATTTTGTCTAACTGAGTGGGAGACAGCAACAGAGCCCATACAATGTAAACACACCCATACGTCCTGCAGTTCCATTTACTGAGAGAGCCACCACTTTCTTCTCCACAAACTGGCCAATGATAAATGACCACCAAGAACAGCCTGATTCATACTTAACTGCTCTTCACAAACAGTTAACAGAGATCTAAATACAACAACATCACAATGTTTCAGGGACAACAGACCATCACAGTCCACACAAAGCAAGATAAAATGGTAGAAACAAGGGAGCAGGATACAGACCCAGAACACAGCCCTGAGGAAGAAGCAGCATTGGAAATCCCTGATATGGAATTCAAAAGAATTATACTTGTTGTTGTTGTGTGCATGGAGTCAGACCTGACTCATAGCAACCCCTCCTTGGGTTTCCAAGGCAGTATCACTACAGAAGTAGATTGCCCCATCTTCCTTCCAAGGGGTGGCTGGTGGGTTTGAACCACCAGACTTCTGGTTAGCAGTCAAGTGCCTTAGCCATTATGGTACCAGAGCTCCCCTTAGGTATCTTCAAAGGATTGAGAGACAGGTCAAGGAAAACACTGACAAAATTAAGGAAAACACATTAAAAAAAAAAAAACCCTGGAACAATTTCAGAAGAAAATACAAGAACAAAATGACAAAACACACGAAAAATTAGAAATGATAACAAAATCTACAGATAAAAATCCAGAAAATTACTACTAAATTTTCAGAAATAGATAACACATTGAAAAGGCAAAGGAGTAGAATCAAATCAATGGAAGACAGAATTAATGAAATTGAAGAAAAATATCTAAATACTTCATTAGAGAGGATCAATCAGAAAAATAGATCAAAACAAAATGAAGAAAGCCTAAGGTTCATGTGGGATACCACCAAAAGAAATAACCTACATATAATCAGAATTCCAGAACAGGAAAAGAAAAAGAAAACCACTGAGAAAATTTTCCAAGATTTGTTGGGAGAGAACTTCCCTGATATGATGAAAGATGAGATGGATCCATTCAGGAAGTCCAGTGAACCCCAAACAGGATAGACCCCAAAAGAAAATCACCAAGACAGATCATTATCAAACTCACCAAAACCAAAAGTAAAGAAAAAATCCTGAAAGCAGCATAGAGAAAATGAAAAGTTACCTACAAAGGACAACCAATAAGATTAAGCTCTTATTTCTCAGCAGAAACCATGCAAGTGAGAAGGCAATAGAATAGTATATATAAAACCTTGAAAGAGAAAACTTTCCAACCAAGAATTATGTACATGGCAAAAATCATCCCTCAAATATGATGGTGAAATTAGGAGATTTGCACATAAGCAGAAATTAAGGGAATTTGCCAAAACCAGGCCAACCTTACAAGAGATACTAAAGGGAGTCCTTTGAACAGAGAACCAATCATAGCAAACAACAACTGACCATTAATACACAAGATGATGTAACCCAGAAACTAACATAGCTATGGAAGTATCCATAGTAAAATAAGCTTACAAGATTATAAACAGGGAACCAGAGACATCATTGGCAAATGAGGACAACTACAACCAAAAAGAGGGGGGAAATGTGTAGTTACAGAACTTCTAAGTGATGAAGAAGTCAAGAGAGATGCAAGATAGAATGGACTGTACTAAACTCGGGGAGAAAATTATAAATCACAGGGTAACCTCAAAGAAAAATGATAAACCTTAACATCACAATAAGAAAGAGGACAAGAACAAATATTTAGCAAATACTAAAACAATAGCAACAAAGGAAATGATAACAATTCATAAACATAATGGGCTCAGCACAGAAAATTATATGAAACAAAGAAAACAGAAACACCATGAAAAAACAAAAATGACAGCAACCAATTCATACTTGTCAATAATTACACTGCATGTCAATGGATTCAATGCACCACTCAAGAGACAGAGAGTTACAGACTGGATAAGAAAACATAACCCATCAATATGCTATCTACAAGAGACACTTAGAGACAGACAAAAATAGACAAAACTCAAAGGTTGGAAAAAAGATTTATCAAGCAAATGGCAACCAAAAAAGAGCAGGAGTGGCAATATTAATTTCTGATAAAATCGATTTTAAGACAAAAACCACCATTAAAGACAAGGAAGGACATTATAATCTGATTAAAGGATCAATTGAACAAAAAGCTATAACTATAATAAATATCTAGGGACCCAATGAAAGAGCACCAAAATACATAAATCAGACTTTAACAGAACTGAAAAGGCAAATAGATGACTCCACAGTCATAGTAGGAGACTTTAATACACCACTTTCAATGAAAGATAGAACAACTGGAAAGAAACTCAACAAAGAAGCTGGAGAGCTAAACAGTACAATCCACCAACTTGACCATATAGATATCTACAGAGCACTTCACCCAACAGCAGCACAATATACATTCTTTTCCAGTGCACATGGAACATTCTCAAGGATAGACCATATGTTAGGCTATAAACCAAGCCTTAATACATTTAAAATCATTGAAATCCTGCAAAGCATCTTCTCAGATCACAATGCTATAAAATTAGAAATCAACAATAGGAAGATACATGGAAAAGGAGCAAACACATGGAAACTGAACAACACCCTCCTTAAGAACTGACATCAATCCTACTCAAACTATTCCAAAACATAGAAAGGAAAAGAATCTTCCCAAATTCATTTTATGAAGCAAGCATAACCTTTATACCAAAACCAGGCAAAGATATCACTAAAAAGGAAAATTACAGACCAATATCCTTCATGAATATAGATTCAAAAATCTTCAACAAAATCCTACCCAATAGACTCCTACAAGATATCAAAAAATAATAATTCATTATGACCAAGTGAGGTTCATATCAATTATGCATTGATGGTTCAACATTAGAAAAACAATCAACATCAACCACCACATAAGTAAAACAAAGGAAAAGAACCACATGATCATATCAATTGATGCAGAAAAGGCATTTGATAAAATCCAACACCCATTCCTGATCAAAACTCTCAGCACCATAGGAATAGAAGGGAAATTCCTTAACATAATAAAGGGCATCTATGCAAAACCAACAGCCAGCATTATTCTCAATGGAAGGAGACTGAAACCATTCCCCTTATAAACAGGAACCAGACAAGGATACCCTCTATCACCACTTCTATTCAACATTGCTCTGGAAGTCCTAGCGAGGGCCATAGGGCAAGAAAGGGACATCAAAAGCATCCAAATTGGTAAGGAAGAAGTTAAATGATCCCTATTTGCTGATGATATGATCCTATACCTAGAAAACCAAAGAGACTCAGTCAAAAATCTACTGGAACTAATTGAGAGATTTAGCACAGTGGCAGGATACAAGATCAACATCCAAAAATCAATTGGATTCCTCTACACCAGCAAAGAGATTGCTGGAAAAGAAATAAGGAAATCAATACCATTCTCAATAGCTACCAAAAAAATTAAATACTTGGGAATAAATCTTACCAGAGTTACAAAAGACCTGTACAAAGAAAACTATACAAAAACTACTTCCAGAAACCATAAGAGATCTACATAAATGGAAGAACATACCATGTTCATGCTTAAGAAGATTGAACATTGTGACAATGTCAATTCTACCCAAAGCAATCTATATATTCAATGCAATCCCAATACAGATCCCATCAACATTTTTTAAGGATATGGAAAAAACAATCATTAACTTTATATGGAAAGGAAGGAGATCTAGGATAAGCAAAGCACTATTGAAGAAGAAGAACAAAGAGGTCTCACACTGCCAGATCTCAAAACCTACTATACAGCCACAGTAGTCAAAACTGCCTGGTATTGGTTTAATGACAGATACATAGACCAATGGAATAGAATTGAAAACCCAGAAATAGATCCATCGACCTATGGTCAGCTGATCTTTGACAAAGGGCCAAAATCCATTAAATGCAGAAGAGATTGCCTGTTTAACAAATGATGCTGGCAAAACTGGAGATCCATTTGCAGAAAAATGAAACAAAATCTGTACTTCACACCATACACAGCTAACTCCAGATGGATCAAAGACTTAAATGTGAAACTTAAAACTATAAAGTTCCTCAAGGAAAAACTAGGGGCAAATTTAAGGGACTTAATATATGGCATAAATAGACTATCAAGCATAACCCAAAATGCACAAACAGCAGAAAAGAAACTAGATGAATGAGACCTTCTAAAAATTAAATTTTTATGTGCTTCCAAAGACTTCTCCAAAAGAGTCGAAAGAGAGTCTACATATTGGGAAAACATATTTGGCAATGACATATCTGACAAGGGACTTATCTCTAAAATATATGGAAAATTCCAAAACCTCAACAACAAAAAGACAACTAATTCAATTAAAAAATGGTCAGAAGAAATGAATGGACACTTCACCAAAGAGGATATTCAGGCGGCCAACAAACATATGAAGAAATGCTCACAATCATTAGCCATTACAGAAATACAAATCAAAACAACAATGAGATACCATCTTATCCCAGCACCAATAGCAAATTTCAACAAGACAGAAAATAACAAATGCTAGCAAGGATGCAGAAAGATTGGGACTCTCATACGCTGCCAGTGTGACTGTAAAATGATACCACCACTGTGGAAAGCAGTATGAAAATTCTTTTAAAAGTTGGAATTAGAAATACCATTTGACCCAGC
>NW_006921964.1:1414861-1422516 GCF_000298275.1 Orycteropus afer afer | reverse complement strand
AAAAAAAAAAAAAAAAGTTTAAAGGAAGGAATACACAGAGTCACTGTACCAAAAAGAAATTGGCCAACATTCAACCATTTCAGGAGGTAGCATGTGATCAAGAACTGATGGTACTGAAGGAAGAAGTCCAAGTTGCATTGAAGGCATTGGTGAAAAATAAGCTCCAGGAATGACAGAATAACCATTGAGATGTCTCAGCAAATAGATTCAGCATGGAAGTGCACACTCATTCATGGCAAGAATTTTGGAAGACAGCTAGCTTCCTGGCCATCTAACTGGAAGAGATTGATATTGTTGTGCCTATTTCAAAGAAAAGTGATCCAACAAAATGTGTAAAGTATAGAACAATGTCATTAATATCACATGCAAGTACAATTTTTCTGAAAATAGTTTAAAAATGGTTGCAGCAATATATTGACAGGGAACTACCAGAAATTCAAGCCAGATTCAGAAGAAGACATGGAACAAGGGATATCATTGCTGATGGAACTAGGCTGAAAGCAAAGAATAGCGGAAAGATATTTACCTGTTTTTTATTTACTATGGAAAAGGCATTTGAATGCATGAATTATAAGATGTTTTAGATAACATTTTGAAGAATGGGAATTCCAGAACACCTATTTGTGTTCATAAAACTCACTGCTGTCAAGTCAGATCCAACTCATAGCAACCCCTCCATGAGTTTCCAAGGTGATATCACTATGGAAGTAGATTGTCCAACCTTCCTTCTGAGGTGTGGCTGGTGCGTGTGGACCGCCCACCTTCGGTTAGCAGTCAAGTGCCTTCGGCACTAAAAACCTGTAAATAGACTAAGAGGCTGTTGTTCAAACAGAGCAATGAGATACTGCATGGTTTAAAATCAGGAAAGGTGTATGTCATGGTTGTATCCCCTCACCATACTTATTTAATGTGTATGCTGAGCAAATAATCTGAGAAGCTGGACTATATGAGAAAGGACGTGGCATCAGGACTGGAGGAAGGCTCATTAACAGCCTGCAATATACAGATGATACTACCTTGATTGCTAAAAGTGAAGATGACTTGAAATACTTACTGGTGAAGAGTGAAGACTACAGCATTCAGCATGAATTACACCTCAACATAAAGAAAACAGAAATCCTCACAAGTTGACCAATAAGCAGTATCACAATAAATGGAAAAAAGTTTGAAGTTGTCAAGGATTTCATTTTACTTGGGTCCACAATCAATGCTTATGGAAGCAGCAAGCAAGAAATGAGACAACATATTGCACTGGACAAATCTGCTGCAAAAGACCTCTTTAAAATGTTAAAGTGCAAAGATGTCACTTTGAAGACTAAGGTGCACCTAATCCAAGCCATGGCATTTTTAGTGATCTCATATGCATGTGTGAAGCTCTGGTAACGTAGTGCCTAAGGCACTTGACTGCTAACCAGAAGGCTGGTGGTTCAAACCCAGCAGCCACTCCTCGAAAGGAAGCATGGACAATCTAGTTCCATAGGGATACCACCTCAGAAACCCAAGGAGGGGTCCGACTCAATGGCACATAACAACAACAACAACATATGCATGTGAAAGCTGGACAGTGAATGAGGAAGAAGGAAGAAGAATTGATGCATTTGAATTGTGGTGCTGGTGAAGAATATTGAAAATTCCATGGACTGCCAGAAGAATGAACACATCTTTCTTGGAAGAGGTATAGCCTGAATACTCCTTAGAGCCAGGAATGGCCACACTTCATCTTACCTACTTTGATCATGTTGCCAGAGGGGACCAATCCCTGGAGAAGGATGTCATGCTTGGTCAAATAGAGGGTAGCAAAAATGGTGAAGACCCTCAATGAGATGAACTGACACAATGGCTGCAATGGTGGGCTCAAGCATGGCAGTGATTGTGATTTTACCATTTCAAATGATTTGAATAGACCAAAGTAGGTAAATGAATGGCTTATAAATACATGAAGAAAATGTTCAACATCCTTAGTCATTATGGAAAATCAAATTGAAACCAGAATGAGATATCACTGCCACCCACTTGAATGGCTATATTCAAAAAGTACAGTAATATCAATTGTTGACAATGGTGTAGAGAAACTGTAACCTTAATACATTGCTTATGGAAATATAAAATGGTAGAAAAACTTTGGAATATAGTTTGAAAGTTTCTTAAAAGCCTCAACAGAGACTTACCAAACAGGCAGCGAGTCACCACTCCTAGGTATCTGTCTACTCAAGAGGAATGAAAACATGGTCACATAGACTTGTACATGCATATTCACAGCAGCATTATTTATAGTAGCTCCAAGAGGAAATAATTTAAATATCCGTTGTTTGGGTTATCCTAGTGCCTCTCTGACAGGGATATTCCCCAAATTGGATGGCTTTAACAAACAGGAATTTATTACATACTCCACTCCTGTTTCCACATTTTAGGTATGTATCAAGCAGCACCCCACTCTCTCAGTACCATATTCTGTTTATATTCCATAGTTTATAACTGAAGAAAACAAAAATATTTGATGTACACATACAATGAAGAAATATAACAATCACAGTCCTTGTTTCTGCAACTGGTCACGTGGTCATAGCTGATATTCAGAACTACCTTCTTCTACCATCCATTCCATATTTCCCTTGCCCTCAGCAAGCACCTCAGCTGGCCATGGTTCTTTGCCTGGTGGAGTGACCCAAACCTTCATCCCTGAAGGGTCTGGGCCATTAGTAGTCATATCAGAATTTGATTGCTGTAGTTCTTCATTGACTTTAATCATAGAGCATGGTAGTACTAAGAGATGTCCTAAAGAATCTCCTGTATTCCAGACATATTCTTCTTTACCTCCATTATGTAATATAAATCCAATTTCCCATTGGTAATCAGGATCTATCACAACAGGCAGAACAGTATCTCTCTTCTTTATCTGTTGATCCAGAGGCCTGAGAAAGCCAAAATAGCCAGGTGGCATTCTTAACTTCCAGTTCAATGCAATCAGTATTGTGTTTCCAGGTAGGAGTGTTCCTCCCTTTGGGACTAAGACTTCCAGACCTGCACAGTATAGGGAGTTGCATGGAGAGGAAGCAAAAATTTTTTGAGTTACTAGGGGTACCTTAGTGAGTAGTACCCAGAAGCAGGTCATCTACAAGTGGTTTTGCACCAGGCTCCCCTTAAATGTGCAGGGCATAAAGGGCAAGGAGGGTGGCTGCCTTTCTGGCCATATCCTGTTTCCCGGGACCAGGGCATTCCTTTCAACAAATTGGCTGCTTACATTAGGAGCTCCAGTAGTGTAGTGCCTAAGGCACTTAACTGCTAACCAGAAGGCTGGCGGCTCAAACCCACCAGCCACTCCTCGGAAGGAAGATAGGGCTATCTACTTCCGTAGTGATACTGCCTCGGAAACCCAAAGAGGGGTCGCTTTGAGTTGGGTCCAATTCGACGGCACATAACAACAACAACAAAGTACATACATCCAACCTCATCATGGGAATAACCACATCACAACTGCTTAAAGCACTCAGAATCATGGTCTAGCCAAGTTGGCACACAACTCCAACTATCACATCCATCAACTGGTAAATGGATAAACAAAAGGTATAGTGATGTGATGGAATAGAAAGGAATGAACTCTTGGTACATGCTACAATGTGGATGAACCTCTAAAACATGCTAAATGAAAGAAGCCAGACCCAAAGACTTTGTATTATATGATTCCATTTATATGAAGTTTCTTTAAAAAAAAGTGTATCTATACAGACATAAAACAGATCAGCAGTCTCTTGGGGCTGGGAGTGGAAGTATGGACTAACTTCATATCACCACAAGGTATTTTTTTGGAGTAATGTTTTGTGCAGATGGCTACACAACTCTATAATTACTAAAAGTCATTAAATTGTACACACAATGAATGAATTTTACTGTGTGTAAATTATGTCTCAGTAAATGAATGCTGGAAACCAGGGCATATGTCAAACATGGAAAATCTATGCTTCAGTTTTCCAGGCTTACAGATTATAAAAAGCTGCTCAAATGTGAACTCGAATTAGAATCACTGTCCCTGTGAAGCTGGAACTCCTAAGAGTACACAGTATAACAGTGTATTAGAAATAAGCAGGCGTTATGTCTCTTACCTCGGAGTACTTCAAGGAAACTTGCCTTGGCACTGAGCAAATTACTGGAATGGTCCATACACCCGTGAGAAGTATCACCACAAATAAATCCTTAAGTGGAACTTTAGCCAAAATTGACATATTAGGGAAGGGGGGGGAGTTTTGTTTTGTCTTTTTAATAGTGAATTTAGTTTACATTGTTCCACATTGGTAGTGCCCTTGCATACCCAGAAAAAGCAAGTGCAAATTCTCTAAATGAATACATCTTTATCATAAACTTCAAAAAATACCTACAAATAATTTCCTAGGGAAAATATGCAACTCCCGGTTAAAACAAAAAATTTACAAAGAAACAAAGTACCTTGAGCAACAACCAATGGAAATAATCACCGATTACAAAAAAACAGAGGCCTCGCATACTGGAATCATCAGCAAATAGTATAGAATAACTATCCTTATTCTGTTTAAAGAAATAAAGTATAAGCCTTACGGTATTGTCAAAAAATAAAAAACTATAAAGAATGGCCAAGAATATTTGGGAAAGGACAAAATAGAACTACCATTAATGTAAAACATATGTAATAATTATAATTAAAACTCAGTGGGTGTTTTGAAATTATAGAAAGAAAAAGAGAAAATTAGTGAATTGAAAGATCTTGTTCTGAAGAACTTGTTCAGCATGCAAAACAAAGAAAAAAGATTCTATATATATATATGAAGGAGAGATTAAAAGATGTGGAGATATGACCCAACAATTCCACAATTCCACTGGTATACTCAAAGGACAGACACATGTACACTCATGTTCATTGCAGCACTATTTACAGTAGCTAAACGGTGGTAACAAACTAAATGTCCATCAATGGATGAATGAATAAACAAAATGTGGTAAATGCATACAATGTAATACTTTTCATCCATCAGAAGTTAAATCCTGATATATGCTACAACATGGATGAACCTTGAAAATATGTTAAGTGAAATTAAGTCAATCACAAAAGGACAAATATTCTATGATCTCACTTATATGAAATGACAAGATTAGATAAGTGTGTAGAGACCAAAGTTATTAGTGGTTTCTAGAGGTGGGAAGGAGAGGGGGGTGATTATTTGGGAAGCAGTGAGTTTATGATGATGGAAATTTGGCATTGATTAAGAGTAATAGTTTACAGCATGATTAATGTAATTTTTAATCACTAAATTGCAAACCTGAAAAATGTTGAATTGGCAAATGGGTTATATATTACAACAACTTTTAAAAAGAGAGGCATGGAGGATAGAATGAGAGGGATTAATAATATTTCATCAGAGTTCCATAAGGAGAGGAAAGAGAGAGTGGGACAAAGGCAATATTTGAAGAAATAATGGCTGAGAATTTTCCAATGCTGATCAGAGATGTCAATGCACAGATACAAAAAATCCCAGTGAATGCCAAACACAAGAAATGCACACATAGAAACCTGATGGTGAAACTGAAGAATACCAAACAAAGGGGATACTCTCAAAAGCAGCTACAGAAAAAAAAAGACATTGCTTTCAAAGAAGTAAGAGCTGACTTTTTAACAGAATAATAGAATCATTATTATATATTTTATTATTTTTAATAACTGGGTTTTTTTTTTTTTAATGAGTAAGATGAATTTTTGTTGTTGTTATGTGCCATCGAGTCGAACCTGACTCATAGCGACCCCTCCTTGGGTTTCCAAGGCAGTATCACTACAGAAGTACGATTGCCCAACCTTCCTTCCGAGGAGTAGCTGGTGGGTTTGAACCACCAGCCGCCTGGTTAGCAGGCAAGTGTCTTAGCCACTATGCTACCAGAGCCACTCCTCGGAAGGAAGGTTGGGCAATCCTACTTCCATAGTGATACTGCCTCGGAAACCCAAGGAGGGGTGGCTAGGAGCCGGGCCGACTCGACGGCAAACAACAACAACAACAACAACAACAAAGATGAATTTTATTTCTAGGCACAAGTAAGGGGACAGCAAGAATATGTTCTCAAAGGTCTGTCTCAATATACTGTTGTTGTTAGTTGCCATCAAATTGGCTTTGACTTATAGAGATTCCATGTTTGCAAAGTTAAACTGCTCCACAGGGTTTTCAAGCAGATCTCCAGGCCTGTCTTCTGAGGCATCTCTAGATGGGTTTAAACTGACAACCTTTCAGCTAGTAGTTGAGCATTTAACCATTTGTGCCACTCAAGGACATCTAGTAGAAAATAAATACCAACCTAAAATTTTATACCCAATTAAAATATCTTTCAATAACAAGGATGTAATTAAGACATTTTTAAACAAAGTAAAATTGAAAAAGTTTAAACAAGCAGACCATATTAAAAGAATTTAAAAATGTTTTTCAAGGAAAAAAAATAAAGATCCTAGATTGAAGATCTGGCATGAAAACTGTAATAAAGAGCAAGGGAAGTGGTTAGTTGATATACTAAAGAGTTTGAGAAACTTTAGCAGACCACAGCCCGGGTCTTAGACTAACCAGTAGGTGATCCATTCCTGGAAAGTACTGAGGAAGTACTTTGGAACTTGCGGCCTGACTCTAACCAGGGAAATTGTGTAAAAAAGAAAGATACTGACATTCTCTGAAGAACCAGAGTCTCATAACAAAACAATTAGAATGTCCAGAGTATAATCCAGAATTATTCAGCATACCAAAAAAAAAAAAAAAAAACCCTACAAATTTTCAAGTCATGGAAAGAAAGGCAGTTAACAAACAAGAATGACAAAACGACACAGAGACTGTAATTATCTTTGAAGGACTAAAGCAGCTATTCTAAAAATGCTCAATCACAAATCTGAAATGTTAAAATAAAAGGTTTCAACAAAGAAATAGAAGATATAAAGACAAACCAAATGGAAAATTTAGAACTAAAATAATATAGCTAAAATAAACAAATTCACCAGGTAGACTGAATTGTAAAATGGAGATGACAGAGGAGTCAGTGATTGTATATATAGAGCAATATAAACGGTTCTATCTAAGTGACAGAGATAAAAGTATCAAGAGAAAATTAAGACCCTCAGGAACCTTTGGGACATTACCAAAACTTTCATATTTGTGTCATTAGAATCCCTTAATTAAAGGAATAAGAGTATGGTCCTGAAAAAGTATTTGAATAAATAATGGCTTGAAGACTTACAAATTTGGTGAAAGTCATAATCTTACAGATTCAAAATGCTGAGAAAACCCCAAGCAGAATAGCCTCATCCCCGACAAAATCCTTGCCCAGACACATCAGAACACAATTGCTGAAAAATAGAGATAAACTATACATCCAAAAGCAGCCATACAAAAACATTGTTTAACCTGTAAAGGATGGATTCAGATGGCTCAAGATTTCTCATCAGACACCACGGAAACTAGATAGCAGTGAGACAACATTTTCAAAATGCTAAGAGAAAAGAACTATCAACCCAGAATTCTGTATCCACAAAAATACTCTTTCAGAATGGAGGCAGAATAAATACGCTAAAAGATTAAGGAAAAGTAAGAGAATCAGTCAGCCCCAGGGACAACTCAGGGATGCCCAAAGCAGCAGGCCAGAAGAGCAGGAGAAAGGGGATT
>NW_006921964.1:1385022-1393050 GCF_000298275.1 Orycteropus afer afer | reverse complement strand
CTGGTGTATTTTATTATATTATTGATTCTGGTATGTTGGGTCGCTCTGCTGTTTTCTTTTTGATGGTGGAATCACTGTGTGGAATGTGGATATGTGTTTCTGTTTGTCATAAAGAGGGTTTAGAGTTCGAAGTGGGAGGTTTTATGGTAATTGGCTGAATATGGTTTCTTCTATTGAAAGAATGAAGTTATTAGCAGAGAAGGTGGGAGCAGAAGAAGGAAAGCTTGGTGTTGCTAGTGTCGGTTTCTAGGGCTTTGCACGGGCTATTATTGATGACATAGTTTTTTACAAGACAGCAATTCAACCCCAGGAAAGATTCCCATTGTTAGGGAGTCGCAACCCTCTGCCAGGCTGAGGCACGCTCAAAGACCCTGCCTCCGAGGCCCCCCAGTGCCAAAGAGCTGATGCAAGGCAAATTCCCGGGACCGCACTCGGCCACGGCCCCCTCTCTCTCCCCTCCCTGTCTGCCCACCAGACCGCTAATGGCTCTGGAGTTTGTCTGTGTTACTGCCCACCTGCAGTGCTAAAGATGTGTGCAATTTCAGCTGTGTTGGAGTCAGGGGAGTACCCACAAACAAACTGCGGTCCCGTTATCCATGACAAAGATAAGCACGATGTCTCCCAGGCTGACCCAAGCCCACCCAGTGACCCGCTGAGAAGGGTGGGAGCTCGCCTTCCCCAGCACAACAGTGAGCTCTCCACCCAAGCCTCAGCAGTGGTGTGTGCACCTGCCTGCACCCAGATAAACCAGATCACTGACAAAATCAGGTGCTGGAAGCAGATCCCTGGGGCTGCCCGCTGGGACACTGGAGTGGTCACTGGCACGCTGACACAGGATGTCTTCTTTCCTGGCTCATGGGGATCCCATGTGGCCGCCCTCACCCGCCAGTCAGTGACCACCCGAGGGAAGTTTCCAATGGCCTCTCTTGGCTGCCCATCGATCCTCCGCCAAGTAGCTCTTTCTTAAATAATCTCCCTGTGCCTTTCCTCTAATTCTGCTCTTCTGTGTTTGGTGCACTCTGATTCAGTGAGCTATTCAGAGCACCAAAATCCCTAATTCAAACTGCTGTACCTAGTTTTTCAAGCACTTAGATGCTAGAAGGAAATAGCTTGGTGCTTATTGATGAGACTCCATTTTGAATCTAGATAACACCATTCTTAATGGCAAAATTGAATGGTCCCTAAGACCAGGAACAAGGCAAGGATGTCCATGCTCACTACTGCTATTCAACATCATACTGGAAGTCTTAGTGAAGTAAAGCAAGAAAAAGAAACAGAAGTCATGCATTTTGGAGAGGGAGAAATAAAATTGTCACCCTATGATGTAATCATCTATGTAGAAAATATCAAAGAATGTTTACATTTCTAGAACTAATACATGAGCTTAGTATGGTCAAAGGATATGAAAAAAATCAATCTTATTTTATATACTAGCAAAGTACAATTATAAGTCAAAATTTAACAAATATATATTACTTGCAGTGTCTCCAAATAAAGTTAATAAAACATGTTAAATTTAACAAATATATATTACTTGCAGTGTCTCCAAATAAAGTTAATAAAACATGTTAAAAATATAAAATAAAATGATGAAATCAAGGAAGATTGGAAAACTCAAAATAATAATGATGTAAATTCTCCCCAAATTTAATGTAATACAAATTCATTTTTGAAGCTTTTTTTCTTTTCTTTTTTTTTTTTTTTTTTTTTGCTGGTTATAGAATTCTAGGTTGGCAGTATCTTTTTCTTTCAGCTCTTTAAATATGTCAGTTTATTGCATCTGGCTTTCATAGCTTCTATTGAAAAGACAAGCATTAGTCCCATTGTGGTATAACTTTGAGGGTAATGTATCCTTTTTTCACAGCTTGTTTAAAGTTTTCTCTTCATCTTTGGTTTTTGGCAACTTGACTGTGATGAGCATAACTAGTTTATTGTTTTTTATTCTGATTGGTGTTCACTGAGCATTTGGAAATTTTGGATTTATGTCTTTCGTTAATTTGGGGATGCCATTATCTTTCTGAGTATCACTTCTACCTGATTCTCTTCTTTCCTTGTAAGATTCAGATTAGCTGTATGCTAGACCTCTGGATGTGCCAGCTGTCTCCTATGAGCTTATGGGGATTCTATTTCCATATATTTTTTTCCTGTACCTCAGTTTGAATATTAGTGGACCTGAGGAGCAGGTCCACTAATCTTGTCTTACCTGTGTTCAGACTGCTATTAATTAGTCCAGTGAGTACTTATTTTCAGATCATATAGGGTCACTATGAATCATAAGGAAGGTTGGGCAATCTACTTCCAAAGTGATACCACCTCGGAAACCTAAGAAGGGGTCGTTATGAGTCGGGTCTGACTCGATGGCACATAACAGCAACTACAACATGAATCAGTATCAACTTGATGGCACTGGTTTTGTTTTTAGTTTAGAATGTCCATCTTAGTCTCTCTGAAAGATACCAGTTCATTGGTGAATTTCTCCAATTTTATCACCCATTTTGTCTATCTTTTCCTTTATTGTATTAGTCATAATTGTTTTATTTGTCTGCTAATTCCAATATTTGGATAATTCATGAATCTACTTCTATTGTATTCTTTTCTTTTATTAGTCATATTTTCATGTTCACATGCCTGTAATTTTTAACTGTGCATTGAACACTGGAAAAGAACCACAGAGGCTCCAGATGATATCCTCCACCAGAAAGAATTCTGACTTTCTTTGGTAAAACAAAACAAGGAATTATGTACTTCAATACAACCAGGGATTGAGTTGGATGAGGGCCGAGTCACAGATTTTTTAAGGTTTGTCCCTGTACCTTGGCCTCCCAAGGTTTTTATTTGAGATCCTGATAGATCTCTTTTATCCTTTAATCTGAAGACAAATTCCATTCTCTCTGGTAACGTAGTGCTTAAAGCATTTGACTGCTAACCAAAAGTCTGGTGGTGCAAACCCACCAGCCACTCCTTGGAAGGAAAGTTGGGCAATCTACTTCCTTAGAGATGTTGTTGTTGTTGTTATTTGCCATCAAGTCGGCCCCAACTCATAGCAACCCCTCCTTGGGTTTCTGAGGCAGTATCACTACGGAAGTAGGATTGCCCAACCTTCCTTCCGAGGAGTGGCTGGTGGGTTTGAACCGCCAGCCTTCTGGTTAGCAGTCAAGTACCTTAGGCACTATGCTACCAGAGCTCCTTCCTTAGAGATACCACCTCGGAAACCCAAGGAGGGGTCCTCGTGAGTAGAATCTACTTGACAGTAGTGAGGTTTTTTTTTTTTTTTTTTTTAGTTCTTCAGAGAGTTTTAGCTTAGCTCTTTAGCCTCCTTGAACAACTTCAAAACCTGATAAATATCACTCATGTGTTTGTGCCAGAGCCATGAAACTTGGTCTCCTATGTACCATATATTTGTGGAAGATTTCTTTCTGATTTTTAGAAATATTTGGCCCAGAGTTCCATATTGCCCCAACAACCTTAATTTTCAAGGGGAAAACTAGCCATGTGTGTTAGATTCCTCTTTGAAAACCTCTCGTTTCCAGTCTGTCACTCCAGCCGCATATGACCAACAGAAACTCCCCTGGTTTTTCTTTCTGCCAGTCGGGTCCCTCAGTCTGTCCAAATCCAATTCTTAACCTTTGCTGGAATAAGTATCTCAAGGGCAAAAAAGGCCTAGGAAGCCACTCTACCCTCTCTACAGTTTAAGCTCATCCAGTCCTTATTTTTTCTGTATTGTTCCAATATCTAAAAGAAAAGTATATCATTTTTTCAATTCATGTATTTCTTCTACTTGTATTAGGATTGTTGACCTGCTATGACATATTGTATCTATCAGGAAGTGGAAGAATGATTACTATACATGTGTTTTTAAACAACTTCTTTTTGCATGATATGTTTCACAATTTAAAAAGAGAAAGAGAGCTTAAGTGACTTAATTCGTATACACAATTATTAAATGGCTTAGCAGGAATCAGAACTAGTCATTTGACAGCAAAGAGTTTAATTTCCTCCACCATGCTATTCCTTTCTTGCTTCAGCAGTTCTCGGTATTTAATTTTATTCTGCCATTCCACTGAGGCCTCTTCAGTGCCCATCCTAAGGGATTAAAAGAGGCCCTAGTTCTGTCTCTACCTTAAATCAGCTGAAGGTCAAGGGCAGTGAGTGACTTCATTGAGTTATAAATTGGATGATGCTGGCCCTGCACTCTCTGGCTCCCTTGTTTTCAAGATTTGGATTTAGAGTTACAATATTTTAGTCCTTTGTCCCTTGCCAAATATGATAAGCTAGATCTTTTCCAAAGGTGCTAATTTAGGGAAACTGGTTCATCATTATGTAATCACAAAAATTTTGTAATTTTTTTTCCACAACTGGAAGAGTGGGATAAAGCACAAACTCACATACCCCAGCCACAATATGACATCTCAGCTGTAAGTCCTTCTGTGAAGGGGACTTTAAAAGTAGGATGGCCCTAGTGGTGGCAGTGAGGATCTCTGAGTATACCCTTTAAGTCTCTCTCTCTCTAGACTAGGCTCTTATAACCCATCTGCGAAATGACTTCTTCCTCCTGGAGAGAAAATAAATTCAGTTCTACTTGTTAGACCCATCCACCTAACATCATCTTATGAAATGGTCTGAACCTAAATTAAGATATAATAGCACAAAATAAGCAAAGACAGTGAAGGAGGGGAACACTGACCAGGCAATTCTCTGCATTCAACCACCCTAACTTAATATCCATCTGGCACTTAATAAGTGGTCAACAGATATAGATAGATAGATAGATAGATAGATAGATAGATAGATAGATATGTGTTTATGTTATATATATATATATATATGTATGTATGTATATATGTTACTTACATGTATATATATGTATATGTTATATATATGTGTGTATATGATGAAGATTAAAGACTACAGTCTGCAGTATGGATTACACCTCAGTATAAAGAAAACAAAAATTCTCACAACTGGTCCAATAAACAGCTTCATGATGGATGGAGAAAAGATTGAAGTTGTCAAGGACTTCATATTACTTGGTTCTACAATCAACATCAATGAAAGCAGCAGTCAAGACATCAGATGACATATTGCATTGGACAAATCTGCTGCAAAAAACTTCTTTCAAGTGATGAAGAGCAAAGATGTCTCCTTGAAGACTAAGATGTGCCTAACCCAAGCCATGGTATTTTTCAATTGCCTCTTATGCGTGTAGGAGCTCTGGTAGTGTAGTGCCTAAGGCATTTGACTGTTAACCAGAAGGCTAGCGTTTTAAACCCACCAGCCACTCCTCGGAAGGAACGTTGGGTAATCTACTTCCATAGTGATACTACCTCAGAAACCCAAGGAGGGGTTGCTATGAATCGAATGAGACTCAACAGCAGTGGGTTTGATTTTGGTTTGTCTTATGCATGTGAAAGCTGGACAATGAATAAGGAAGACCAAAAAAGAGTTGATGCTTTTGAGTTGTGGTGTTGGAGAAGAATGCTAAGAGTATCATGGACTGCTAAAAGGGCTAACAAAATTGTCCTGGCAGCTTGCAAGCTTTTAAGATCCCAGTCACTACTCACCAAAGTAGGAGCTGGAACAATGTTTTGTGTAGTATATTATGCCAATTGAGCTTGATGTCCCCTGCGACTATGGGCCCGAGCCCACAGGTTCAACTACTCACTCCCTCTGGGTAGCTGGCTGTGACCAAGAAGTGATTACAACTTGTCCCTTGTCAGCTCTACTATACACCTGGGAATTCCTACAGAACATACAAACACACTTGTAGAACCATTGTCTGCCAACTCTATACATGGTCTTGGGTATACTACCCCCTGCATAGACATACCTAATAGTTCAGTCTGTCCACCTCTCTATCCACCCATATACCCATGTTTGTCTTCACTGACAATGCATATTCACCATTTTTGCCTTTCACTCTTGTGCTCCTCCCTGTGTCTACCACTCCTTGACCATTTTGCACTGACCTCTCCCTTACTGTATGTTGCCTTTTCATTAACACAAGCTAATACAGGTCTACACACTAGTTGGTGACTTTCCCTCCCTTCCCCTCCCACCCCTGGTAACCTTCAGAGAATGATTCTTTCTGCATGTATACCTTTTCTTAACTTTTACAATAGTAGTCTCAAATAATTGTCCTTTTGTGATTGACTCATTTCATTCAGCATAATATCCTGTAGGTTCATCCATGTCATGGGATGTATTGCAGAGTCATCATTATTCTTTAATATTGTATAGTATTCCATTTGTGTGTATGTACCATAATGTGGTTATCCATTCATCCATTGATGGGCACTTAGGTTGTTTCCATCTTTTTGCTATTGTGAATAATGCTGCAGTGAGCATCCATACATCTGTTTGTGTCATGGCTCTTATTTCTCTAGGATATATATCCAGTGGGAGCTCTGGTAGCATAGTGGCTAAGGCACTTGACTGCTAACCAGAAGGCTGGCGGTTCAAACCCACCAGCCACTCCTCGGAAGGAAGGTTGGGCAATCCTACTTCCGTAGTGATACTGCCTCGGAAACCCAAGGAGGGGTCGCTATGAGTCGGGGCCGACTTGACGGCATATAACAACAACAACAACAACATATATCCAGTAGTGGAATTGCTGGATCATATGTTATTTCTATTTCCAACTTCTTCTTTTTGTTGTTGTTGTTAATTTTTATTGTGATTTCGGTGAAAGTTCACAGAGCAAATTCATTTTCCATACAGCAATTCATACACATTTTGCCTCATAACATTGATCACAATTCCCCACAACTCTCTTCCCACTTCCTCCCCATAGTTAACTCTTCCCTGTGTCCTTCCTTCCCACGCACTCCCACCCCCCAAGCTTTCTCTCTGTGCAAACACTGCCCTTCTGTTCTCATTTGATTGATTTCTCCAAGGAGTGTATCTACCTGATGTAAATGTTTAACCCATATTCCTGTCTATTATTTGGCTGGAAGCCACAAAAGTGAGTTCAATTCAAGACATGAAGGGTGGCTAGGGGCTGTAGTCTCAGTGGCCTAACCAGGCTCTATCACACCAGCAAATCTGGTCTTTGTTTTATGATTTGGGGTTTTGTTCCATATTGTTCTCCCACTCTATCCAGGATCTCCTGCACTGATCCCACTCCAAGTAGTTGACAGTGGTAGCCAGGCACCATCTAGTTCTTCTGGTCTCATGGTCATTTAGGCTGAGGATTGCATAGTCTACTGGTCCTTTGGACTCATTGTTGCCATGTCTTTGGTTTTCTTCATTCTTCTCTGCTTTGAATGAAGAGAGACTCATCATTGCATCTAGGTGGCTGCTTGTAAGCTTTTAATATCCCAGTCACTACTCGCCAAAGTAGGATGTAGAACAATGTTTTTGTGTAGTATGTTATGCCAGTTGAGCTTGCTGTCCCCTGCAACCATGGTCCTGAGTCTAACCTTGCTCCCTCTGAGTAGCTGACTGTGGCCAAGAAGCCTCCACAAACTTTCCCCTTGTCAGCTCTATTATACACCTGGACATTCTTACAGTACATACAAATATGCATGTAGAAACATTATCTGGTAACTCTATACATGGTCATGGGCACAATACCTCCTGCCTAGACATGCCTGATCATTCAGCCTGCCCACCCAACTATTTAGCCATAGATCAATGCTTGCCATCTCTGACAACGCAGTACCATACATGCAAAAGTACTTCATTGTCTTACCTCACATGTATCTTTCTGTGTCTTCCTCTTCCTCAATGCCACCATGTTAATCCCTCACATTTGATATATTGCCTTCCCTTCACCAAATCAATACTTGTCTCCACTTTTCGAACAGTGTTCCCTACCCTCCACTCATTCTCCTCATAACCAACAAAGAAAGTTTCCTTCCATATATAAGCCTTTCCTTGACTTTTTGCAATAACTAACTGGGGTGTTATGCTTTTGTGTCAACTTGGCTAGGCCTGGTTGAGTGGCTGGGCAGCTGGATGTAGTATTCCCCATGATGAGACTGGTAATCAACTCCATGGTAGAATCTACTGTGAGTAACTGAGTATGTG
>NW_006921964.1:1384032-1384697 GCF_000298275.1 Orycteropus afer afer | reverse complement strand
TGAGGGGCTTTCACCCAGCCCCTAGAGCCTGGCACTTTGAACTTGGACTTAAAGCCTCCAAATTGTAAGAATAAACTCCTGTTTGTTAATGCCATTCCATTGTGGTATATTCTTGTCAGAGTGGCACTAGGTAACCAGAGCACTGACTAATACAATATTTGTCCTTCTGTGATTGACTTATTTCACTCCACATAATGTGCTCCAAGTTCATCCATGTTATGTGGTGTTTTGTGTTGTTGTTGTTAGGTGCTGTCGAGTCATCTCCAACTCGTAGCAAACCCGTGTACAACAGAATGAAACATTGCCTAGTCCTGTGCCAGCTCTATGATCCTTCCTAAACCTGAGCCCATCATTGTTGCCACTATGTCAATCCATCTTGTTGAGGGCCTTCCCCTTTTTCATTGACCCTCCACTTTACCAACTGTGATTTAAAAAAAAAAAAAAAGAAGTGTTTTGTACATTCTACATTATTCCCTAGTGTTGCATAGTATTCCATTGTGTATATATACCACAGTTTGGTTATCCATTATTCTTTGATGGGCAACTAGATTGTAATGTGGGTGTGCATATATCTGTTCTTGTCCTGGCTCTCACTTCTTTAGGATATAGACCTAGTAATAGGATTGCTGAATCAAATGGTATTTCTAATTCCAACTTTTTAAGGA
>NW_006921964.1:1380247-1383065 GCF_000298275.1 Orycteropus afer afer | reverse complement strand
ACAATAAAAAAAAAAAAAAAAAAAAAAAACCCTCCCCACCATCGAGTCGGATCTGAGTCATAGCAACCCTTCCTTGGGTTTCTGAGGCAGTATCTCTACAGAAGTAGATTTCTCAGTCTTCCTTCTGAGGAGTGGCTGGTGGGTTTGAACCACCAGCATTCTGGTTAGCAGTCAAATGCCTTAGGCACTATACCATCAGAGCTCTTATGCCCTAACTTAGGGCCCCTAATTGTGCCCCTAGTTTTTCCTTGAGGAACTTTATAGTTATTGGTTTCACATTTAAGTCATTGATCCATCTGGATACAGATCTTGTTGCATTTTTCTGCACATGGATATCCAGTTTTGCCAGCGCCATTTGTTAATGAGACCATCTCTTCCCCATTTAGTGGATTTCAACCCTTTGTCAAGAATCAACTGACCATAGGTCGATGGATCTATTTCTGGGTTCTCAATTCTGTTACACTGGTCTATGTATCTGTTGTTGTACTAATAACAGGCTGTTGTGGTTGTATAGTATGTTTTGAGATCTGAGAGTATGAGACCTCCTACTTTGTTATTTATTCTTCTTCAATAGTGCTCTGCTTATTCGAGGTCTCTTTGCTTTCCATGTAAAATTAGTGATTGGTTTTTCCATATCCTTAAAGAATGTTGATGGGATCTAGATTGGGATTGCTTTGGGTAGTATGGACATTTTCACAATGTTCAATTTTCCTATCCGTTAGCATGGTATATTCTTCCATTTATGTAGACCTCTTGTGCTTTCTTTCTTTCTTTCTTTCTTTCTTTTTAGAGCTTTTTTACATTCAACATAACGCATACATTTAGTTTCATTCCCCATTCGCCATATCCAACTCTAACCCAGTCTCCTCCCCTCCATACCCTGTAACCCTCCCCCTGTGCCCCTCATATTTATGCACTCCTGCTTGTCCTGCATTTCCTCAGTTTGAATGTTGGTCCTCTGGTATCCCATGGTCTATTGCTCTAAGGGATGTATTACCATAGAGTATGTAGGTGCGTCATCCTGGGTTGAGTGGTCTGCATGTACATCTTGTTAACTATTGGGCTGAAAGCCCTCCCCTGGGGGTGAGTTTTATTCCAGGCGCAGAATGTATTTCAGGGCCATAGTATTGGGAATCTCACTAGATTTCATTTGACCAGTAATTCTGGTCATTATTGAATTTTTGGATTTTGTTCCACATTTTCCCTCCCACTCTATCCAGGATCTCCAGATTTGATCCTTTCCTGAGTGGTTGGCATTGGTAGCCAGACACCATCTAGTTCTTCTGGTCTCGAAGGCCATCGTGTCCTAGGGCTGATTGTTCTAAATACCCTTGTTTTGTTTGTTTGTTTGTTTGTTTGTTTGTTTTTGCATTCTTCTTCACTTCCGACGCTAGGAGACCAGTAGCTGCATCTTAGATGGCTGCTTGAAAGCTTTTAGGACCCCAGTCACTACTCACCAATGTAGGATGTGGAGCAATGTTTTATGTATTTTGTTGTGCCAATTGAGTCTGGTGTCCCCCAGTACTATGGTACTGAGGCAGTAGATCTATTGGATCTCTCTCCCATAGTGTCTGGATGTCTGTGAGGGATTATTCTGTGTCTGTCTTCTATTGTTTCTGTAAGGATTGCAGGTATTTTGTATCACTGGTGTCTGTACAAGGTTAGCCTCAGCTGAATCTGTCCTTGGTCTAGTGTATACTTCTGTTCACTGACCCCCATCTGATCATCTCAGGTGTTTATGTGTTTATCTGTATATTCTAGTGTTTGGTGTTAATGGCAATGCGGTATTGTGGACAGATTGATTGGTATTAGCATCTGTCGTCTATCTCTTATGTGCACAATTTCGTGTCCTCTCATTTCCTAATGTTATTATGGTGGTCATATATCCTTCCTGTATATCCCTCCCCCTACCCATGTGAGTGTGTAGGCCCCAACTAGCCCAAAATTAATGCCTCCTCTTCCCTCCCCATCCCAGCAACCTACTGGGTGAGTTCCCTTTCTCAAGCAAACCCTTCTCTGTCTTATTACAGTAATAGGCTCATACAGTACTTGTCCTTCTGCAATTGACTTATTCCACTCAGCATAATGTCCTCCAGGTTCATCCATGTTGTGAGATGATTTGCATATCCCTCATTGTTCTTTAATGAAGCACAGTATTCCATTGCGTGGATATGCCATAATTTGGTTTTCCACTCATCCATTGATAGGCATTTATGTTGTTTCCATCTCTTTGCTATGGTGAATTGTGCTGCAATGAACATAGGTGTACATATGTCTGTTCATGCACTGTCTCTCACCTCTTTAGGATATATTCCTAGTAATGAAATTGCTGGGTCAAATGGTACTTCTATTTTCAGTTTTTCAAGGAAATGCCATACCGTTTGCCACAATGGTTGTACCATTTTACAATCCCACCAGCAGTGTACAAGAGTTCCAATCTCGCCAGCATTTGTTACAATCTGATCTGTTGAACTTTGCTATTACTGTTGGGATGAGATGATATTTCATTGTTGTTTTGATTTGCATCCCTCTAATGATTAATGATCATGAGCAATTTCTCATGTGTTTGTGTTTGTTGGCTTCTTTGGTGAAGTGTCTGTTCAAGTCTTTTGCCCATTTGTGAATTGCATTATTTGTCTTTTTGGTGTTGAGGTGCTGAAATTTTCTATAGATTTTGGAGATAAGTCCTTTATCAGATATGTCATAGGCAAATATTTTCTTTCAATCTGTACGTTCTCTTTTTACCCTTTTGACGAAATCTTTCGATGTGCACAAGAATTTAATTTTTAAAAGATCCCAGTCATCTAGCTTCTCTTCT
>NW_006921964.1:1378496-1379117 GCF_000298275.1 Orycteropus afer afer | reverse complement strand
TTTGACTGCTAACCAGAAGCTTGGCAGTTCAAACCCACCAGCCACTCCTCGGAAGGAAGATTGGGCAATCTACTTCTGTAGTGAAACCACCTCGTAAAGCCAAGGAGGGGTCACTATGAGTCAGATCTGATTCTGCCGCAGTGAGAGTGGTTTTTGATTTGATTCTTGGGTTTTCTATGTATAGAATCATCTCATCAGCAAATAGGGATAGTTTTACTTCTCCCTTACCAATTTGGATGCCTTTGATTTCCCTTTCTTGCCTTATTGCCCTGGCTGCAACTTCCAATGCAATGTTGAATAGAAGCGGTAATAGAAGGTATCCTTGTCTGGTTCCTGTTCACAAGGGTAATGGTTTCAGTCTCTCTCCATTGAAAACAATATTGACTGTTGGTTTTGCATAGATGCCCTTTATTATGCTCAGGAATTTCCCTTCTATTCTGATTTTGCTAAGAGTCTTTATCAGGAATGAGTGTTGGATTTTATCAAATGCCTTTTCTGCATCTATTGATATGATCATGTGGTTCTTTTCCTTTGTTTTATTTATGGGATGGATAATTTTGATTGTTTTTCTAATGTTGAACCATCCTTGCATACTTGGTTTGAACCCCACTTGGTCATATG
>NW_006921964.1:1365532-1378339 GCF_000298275.1 Orycteropus afer afer | reverse complement strand
TATTAATGAGGGATATTGGTGTGTAGTTTTCCTTTTGAGTGATGTCTTTGCCTGTTTTGGTGTCAATGTTATGCTTGCTTCATAAAATGAATTTGGAAGGATTCCATCCTTTTCTATGTTCTGGAATAGCTTGAGTAGGATTGGTGTCAATTCTTCTCTAAACATTTGGTAGAATTCTCCAGTGAAACCATCTGGGCCAGGGCTTATTTTTGTTGGTAATTTTGTTATGATCTGTTCAATGTCTTCCTTTTTTATAGCTCTTTTCAAAATTTCCACCTCAGTATGTGTTAGTTTAGGTAAGTAGTGTGTTTCTACAAATCTGTCAATTTCTTCTAGATTTTCAAATTTATTGGAATATAGTTCTTCATGGTATCCTTTATTTAATTTTTATTTCAGTTGGTTCTGTTGTGCATCACCTAATTCATTTTATTTGTGTCATTTGTGTTCTCTCCCTCTTTTCCTTTGTTAAATTTATCAGTGATTGGTCAATTTTATTAATCTTTTCAAAAAACCAACTTCTAGTCTTGTTGGTTTTTTCTATCGTCTTTTTATTTTCTTTTTCATATATTTCTGCTCAAATCTTTATTATTTCTTTTCTTCTGGTGACCACAGGTTTTGTTTTGTTCAGTTTGCTGCTGCTGCTCTTTTTGTAATTGTTGCACATGTTGTGTTAAGGTGTTTCTTTTGCCTCTTTTTTTGTTTGTTTATGTGTGCATTTATTGCTATAAATTAGCCTCTGATCTCTGCTTTTGCTGTGTCCCAAGATTTTGGAATATTGTGTTTTCATTCTCGTTTGATTCAAGGAATTTTTTAATTTCATTTTTTTATTTTTTCTATTACCCAGTTATTTTTAAGGAGGGTGTTATTCAGTTTCCACATGTTTGCCCTTTTTCTGTTAATCTTCCTATTGTTGATTTCTAATTTTATAGCATTGTGGTCTGAGAAGATGCTTTGCAGGATTTCAGTAGTTTTAAATTTATTAAGGTTTGCTTTGTGGCCTAACATATGGTCTATCATGGAGAATGTTCCATGTGCACTGGAAAAGAATGTGTATAGTGCTGTGTGGGGTGGTCTGTAGATGTCTATAAGGTCAAGTTGATGGATTCTATTGTTTACTTCTTCCACATCTTTGTTGAGTTTCTTTCCAGTTGTTTTAACTTTCATTGAAAGTAGTGTATTAAAGTCTCCTGCTATGACTGTGGAGTCACCTATTTGTCTTTTCAATTCTGTTAAAGTCTGCTTTTGTATTTTGGGCCTCTTTCATTGGGTACATAGATATTTATTATTATTATGTTCTCTTCTTCAATCAATCCTTTAGTTATTATATAATGTGCTTTCTTGTCTTTTCTGGTGGTTTTTGTCTTAAAGTCATTTTGATCAGAAATTAATATTGCCACTCCTGCACTTTTTTAATTGCCATTTGCTTGATATATCTTTTTCCAGCCTTTGATTTTTAGTCTATTTTTGTCTTTGTCTCTAAGATGTATCTCTTGTAGACAGCATATTGATGGGTTATATTTTCTTATCCAGTCTACAACTGTCCATCTCTTGAAGTGGTGCATTTAATCCATTTACATGTAGTGTGATTATCAACAAGTATGAATTGGTTGCTGTCATTTTGTTATGTGTTTTTTGTGGTGTTGCTGATTTCTTTGTTCCATATAATTTTCTGTTCTAAGCTCATTTTGTTTATGAACCATGTTATCATTTCCTTCATTGCTATTGTTTTAGTATTTGCTAAATATTTGTGCTTATCCTCTTTTTTATATTGATGTGAAACTTTATCATTTTTCTTTGAGGTTACCCTGTGATTTATAATTTTCTTCCCAAGTTTAGAACAGTATGATCTGTCTTGCAATTGTTTTGACTTCTTCACCATTTAGAAGTTCTTTGAGTAAACTATTTTTCCCTCTTTTTGGTTTGTAATTGTCCTCATTTGCCAATTAATATCTCTTGTTCCTTGTTTACAGTCTTGTAAGCTTATTTTACTTTGGATGCTTCCATAACTGGATTGGTTTTGGATTATGTCCTCATATGTGTTAATGGTTGGTTGTTATTTGCTATTATTGGTTCTCTGTCCAAAGAACTCCCTTTAGCATCTCTTGTAAGATTGGTCTGATTTTAACAAATTCCCTTAATTCTGCTTATCTGGAAATCTCCTAATTTCACCATCATATTTGAGGGACAATTTAGCTGGGTATATAATTCTTGGCTGGAATTTTTTTCCCCAGGGTTTTATAGATACCATCCTATTGCCTTCTTACCTGCATGGTTTCTGCTGAGAAATCAGAGCTTAGTCTTATTGGTTGCCCTTTGTAAGTAACTTTTTGTTTATCCCATACTGCTTTCAGGATTCTTTCTTTGTCTTTGGTTTTGGTGAGTTTGATGATGATGTGTCTTGGTGATTTTCTTTTGGGGTCTATCCTGTTTGGGGTTTGTGGGACTTCTTGAAGGGATATATTCTTGTCTTTCATTATATTCTGTCTCCAACTTCTTAAGAAAGCACCATACTGCTTTCTACAGTGATTGCACCATTTTACAATCCCACCAGTAGTGTATAAAGGTTCCAATCTCTCTACATCCTTGCCAGCATTTGTTGTTTTCTGTTTTGCCTTTTATTTATTTTATTTTATTTTATTGAAACTTTGCTATTAATGCTGTGGTGAGGTGAGATGATATCTCATTGTTTTGATTTGCATCTTTCTAATGGCTAATGGAGGACCTCTGGGACATTAAAAGCATTTGGCCGCTAACCAAAAGGTTAGTGGCTTGAACCCACCAGCCTTTGCACAGGACAAAGATAAGGCAGTCTGCTTCCATAAAGATTTCTAGCATTGGAAACACTAGGGGCAGTTCTACTCTGTCCTATAGGGTTGCTATGAGTCAGAATCTTCTCAGTGGCAGTGGGTTTGGGTTTTGAATGGCTAATGATCATGAGCATTTCTTCATATGTTTGTCAGCTGCCTGAATATCTTCTTTGGTGAAGTGTCTGCTCATGTCCTCTCCCCACTTTTAAATTGGATTGCTTATCTTTTTTGTTGAGGTGTTGAAGTTTTCTATAAATTTTAGGGATTAGTCTTTTGTCTGATATATTGTTATTGTTGTTATGTGCCATCAAGTCAGACCTGACTCATAGCGACCCCTCCTTGGGTTTCTGAGGCAGTATCACTACAGAAATAGATTTCCCCATCTTCCTTCCAAGGAGTGGCTGATGGGTTTGACCTGACAGCCTTCTGGTTAGCAGTCAAATGCTTTAGGCACTATGCCACCAGAACTCCTTCAGTATTCATTAGTGAATGTTAATTTAGTTGTTTTTTTTTTCAATTAAATGCCAATTATTGATTACTGTTAAAGGATGAGACCACCACTCAATATCTGAAACCAAAAAGACTAAATGTTTTACTCACTTATGTGTGGGAATGGTTAGCTGGTCAGACATACTCTCGTTGAGCAAAGCAAGCAGGTGATCTTACATAGGACTTTGTGGAGGAGATTATTTTGAATTAGTGTTGGTTATAAAGATAGGAGTGGGTTGCTGTCAACCTTAGAGGTGTGGTTTGTGTTCATGATAGAATAGTCATATGAACTGGTCTTCCTTGTTTCCTGTCACTTAACAACATTGTACTTCAGGATAAAACTTGAAATGTTCTTTTTGACAATGGGTACAATGCCATTCCTCTTTATTTGTCATCACCAGCATTATAGACCATTTGACTGACTGATTCAGAATGGCCAATACCAGTGCATTTAAGCCCACTAATGCCTAGGATATCAATCTTTATGCATTCCATTTCATTTTTTACAATTTCTAATTTTCCTAGATTCATACTCTGTACATTCCACATTCAGATTTTTCATGGATGTTTGCAGCTGTTTCTTCTCATCTTGTGTCATGCCACATCAGCAAATGAAGATCCAGAAAGCTTTACTCCATCCACGTCTGTAAGGTCAACTCTACTTTGAGGAGGCAGCTCTTCCCCAGTCATATTTGAGTGCCTTCCAACCTAAGGGAGTCATCTTCTGCCACAATATCAGACAATGTTTCCCTGCTATTCATGTTTACAATGGCCTTTCTTTCTTTTCTTTTTCTCCCAGAAGTGGACCTGGACATTTCCTTCTTCTTAGTCTGTCTTAGCCTGGAAGCACCACTGAAACCTGTCCACCACGGGTGACCCTGCTGGTATTTAAAATACTGGTGGCATTGCTTCCAGAATCACAGGAACATGCAAGCCACTGTAGTACAACAAACTGACAGACAAGTGGCCTAGACTTAGGAAAGCAATAAGAGAAAAAATATAATCAAAGGGATAAAGAATGAAAGTACACACACAGAGAGAGAGACAAAAGTGTGTGGCAATGCTTCTAATGGAATGTTATTCTGATTATCTTGGGCAGAGCTGTTTGCTCTGTTCAGTTGTATCCTTAGTTGAAGGGTTTCCCATGGACCAAATATCTCTGGAGGTTATCTGGAGAAACTCATTTAAGATTCCTAATGATATGTGCCCAATTCTGTTTGCTTTCTTCAAAAATGTTCAGTACATGTTAGATGTCTAAATCAACGGTTTTTCCATTCCAGTGTCTTTTTGCTAAGACCCCAATTTCAGGTTTGAGTCCATTTTAAAAAAGAGATAACTTTACCTTAGTTATTGGGTTTTTCCCAGAAACTTGTTTCAAGGTATCCTAAAATCTGTTATTTTCAATTTGCTTTGATATTATTTATTTTGTTGTTTTTGTTGTTGAGAATATGCACAGCAAAACATACCAACTTAACAGTCTCTACATGTACAATTTAGTGCATTGATTACATTCTTTGAGTTGTGCAACCATTCCTACCCTCCTTTTGTGAGCTGTTCCTCCCCCATTTACATAAACTCATTGCCCCATAAGGTTGTTATCTAATCTTTCAAGTTGCTGTTATCCATTTGATAACATGTAGATAGATAGTTCCTAAAAATAGCTTAATTCTCAAGAAAGACATTTTTTACTAAATTTTTTAGCTAAAGCATTGTTTGGTTTTAAGAAGATTTGGGATGAGATTTTTGGTTTAAGGTTTAAAGATCATCTCATGGCAATGGTTTCAGAAGTTCATCCATCCTCGTGGGATCCAGAAAGTCTAGTATCCATGAGAATTTGAAAATATGTACTGTATTTTCCCCTTTTGATCAGAATTCCTCTGTAGGATCCTTGATCAAAATATTTAATAATAGTGGCTGAGTACCATCCAGTTTTTGTGGTCTCATAGTAAAGTAGGCAGTTTTCATGGAGTCAATTAGCCGCATACTGTTTATGTTTCTGTTTTTTCTGTTTCTGACTTTTTCTTCCTGTGTTGCTTAGTGTGAAAAGACACTAATTGCTGTGCTTTGGATGGCCACTTGCAAGCTTTTAAGACTTCAGGCACTATGCAATGAACTAGAAGGTGGAACAGAGGCACTAAACATGTTATCAGGCCAAGTAACTGGGATGTCCCGTGAATTCATGACCCTAAACCTACAGATCAAGGAACAAAATCCCCATGAAGTATTTGGTTATACATTAGCTGTCTCAGCAGCTACTCTTTTTGATTGTTTGGCTTTTTTTTTTTTTTTTTTCATGTATGTAAATATATCCATCACACCACTTTTGCCAATTCAACTTTTTACAGGTGTACAACTTCTTGGTAGCACTTATAGTAATCAGCTTTGCAACCCTACCCTTAACCAGTACACAATTTTTCCATCACCGTTAATCTCATTTTCCCTCTCCCACTCACCCCAGTAACCACTAATAAACTTTGTCTTCTATACATTTGCCTTCTGCTACCTTTTTATGTAAGTGATGTTGTTCCTTTTGTGATTGACTTATTTCACTCAGCATAATGTCTTCCAGCCCCATCCATATTATAGCATGTATCGAGACTTCATTTCTCTTTTTGGCTGAATGGTAGTCCATTGTATGTGTGTACCACATTTTGTTTGTCATTTCATCTGTTGATAGGCATTTAGTCCGTTTCTACTTTTTGCTACTGTGAGTAAATAGTGCTGCAATAAACACAAATGTACAAGTCTCTGTTTGAGACTCTGCTTTCAAATCTTTTGGGTATATACCTGGGAGTGAAATTGCTGGGTCATATGGTCATTCTATTTTTAGATTTTTAGGAAACACTACACTATTTTCCACAACAGCTATACCATTTTGCATTCCTACCAGCAGTGGATAAGCAATTTCTCCACATTTTTGCTCATCTGTTTATTTTGTTTTGTTTTTTATCTTAGCCATCCT
Organism: Orycteropus afer afer; assembly: GCF_000298275.1. Taxonomy (NCBI): domain Eukaryota; kingdom Metazoa; phylum Chordata; class Mammalia; order Tubulidentata; family Orycteropodidae; genus Orycteropus; species Orycteropus afer. The sequence goes on along the minus strand of NW_006921964.1, from coordinate 1,372,081 downwards.
AGTGGGAGTGAAAGGGTATCTTATTTTGTTTTCATTTGCATGGCTTTCATAAGATGACAATAAGCATCTTTCTTGTGTTTGGTGGCCATTTGAATGTCCTTTGGTGAAATGTCTGTTCAAGTCCTTTGCCCATTTTATGACTGGGTTATTTGTCTTTTTCTTATTTTAAAGTTTTCATTGATTCACTTTCATTGAATTTACAATTTTAAATCTTATGTTCCTATTATTTATCTGGCATTAATCTGGTAATTAGGAGCTCTGGTAGCACAGTGGGTAAAGCACTCAGTTGCCAACCAAAAAGTTGGTGATTCGAACCCATGAGCTGCTCTGCCAAAGAAAGGTGTGGCAGTCTGCTTCTGTAAATATTTACAGCCTTGCAAACCCTATGGGACAATTCTTCTCTATCCTGTAAGGTCATTATGAGTTGCAATTGACTCGGCAATGGGTTTGGTTTTGGTTTAATCAAGTAATTAATTATATGGACAACGTCTCTGTACACAAAAAGCTTATAAGCTCACTTACTGGGTAGAACATTCCTAGGAAGACAATCTACCTTAACAGTCTGTGTTCTGAGTAATGTAAAAACTTGTATTGGCCACGGGGAGAGGGGAGCAGATTCTACACAGTTGTGTTTTCTAAGTCATTGGTGCCAGCACTTTTCAATACCAAACTCTGATAATACTTTTAACAAGAAAAAGATATGTTAAGATAGCATACTGTCCTCTGCCTCATGAGTGATTTCTTTGAAGAAAAGTAATATCTGCCACGAAACTAGTAAATGTAGGTGCTTTATATGTATTGTCTCAATTCCTCACAATGTCTGCAAAGGTACATTATTTTCTTTGTTTACTTTTATCATACAAATATTGTGATTAAATGCAGAATTCAAACCCAAGTATGTCTAATTTCAAAGTTAAGATAACATTTTTTGCCAACTCAGTAATTAAGAGCATCAAAAATTGTACTTTTCTGTGAGTAATGTGCATTGGCTATAGAATTATGTAAGACTGTTTGCACTCTATTCTAGACAGCCATAGATGACTGTGTTTTGATTGTTCTTCTTTTTCTTCCCACTGTTGTCAAATTGTGTTTTCACCTGTCATTGCTGTCACTATAGTATGTCACCAGATTGTACATAAGAGGTTGTACTTGCATACAGTTGTTCATACATATAGATTATGTACACAATTATACCTTTAGGCCATCTGTGTCTATCCATTTTTTCCAGAATAAAAGTAAAGGTCTCTGTCACAACACTGCTACTCAGACATTATTTTACTTTGCTCAAGGTTTGCATTTGTGTTCTGAGCACTGGCTTGACATCTGGCTTCCTGCTAAATGAGGGGTTAATGTAACTGGTTAATGGGAGCTCTTGGGGCCTGAAAGCTTTGAGCACCTAACTTCCACAGGGAGAGGTTCAGTCATGAGGGATACTCTGGCCCAATTAGTTACTATATTTTCATAAATCTTCTTTGTTAATCCTATCTGTACAAAGATTTCCCAGGCATCTTCTTTACCTCAAAGAAGTTAGAGAAAGAAAAGAACCTTCTGCAAATAAATCCTATTTCCACAACTTTTTACAATGTGATTTTAAGCAAGCTTCTTAACTTCTCCAGCTGTTTTCTTAATTCATGAAATGAAGGTGATAAGAACACACTGTTAATGTATGCAGTTGTCGTAAAGCTTAAGAAAGAGAATTATGTCAAATGCTGATTACTATGCCTCACATATAATAAACCTCACTGCCATGGAGTCAATTCCAACTCATAGTGACCCCTATAGGGTTTCCAAGGCTATAAATCATTACAGAAGTAGATTGCCTCATCTTCCTCCCACATAGCAACTGGTTGTTTGAACCGTCAGCCTTCTGGGTAGCAGTCAAATGTCTTACCTACTGCACCACCAGAGCTCCTTTGACATATAATAAGAGTTCAATAAATCATAGTTATAACAGTTATTATTATTTACTGGTAATAGGTGGCAGGAAATCCATTATAGCAAGGGGTCTATTATGCTTTAGTGTTCAAATATGCTAAGCTCAACAACAACAACAACAAGTTCTTCTCTTAACTGGGGTATTTTGACACTAGCTATATGGCCCAATTGAAGAAGTATCTTTGTGCAGGAATCAACCTCTCCTTATGCATTTGGGATCAAAAAACAGTTCTCTCTGCTTTCATCATCTCTTCCCATTGTAAATATACACCAACAACATGTCCACACATTTACCCAAGCCTGCTTTTCTCTGTGAAGTATGTATACATTTTCATGGAGGGAACTCTGAAAATATTGTACAGAATACGTTCTTCCCATAAGAACCAAAGATATACCATGGACTGCCAGAAGAACTAACATATCTGTCCTGGAAGAAGTGCAGCCGGAATACTCCTTGGAAGTGAGAATGGCCAGACTTTGTCTCACCTACTCTGGTCATGTTGTCAGAAGGGACCATTCCCTGGGAGAAGGATATCATGCTTGGTAGGGTGGAGGGTCAACAAAAAAGGGGAAGGCCCTCAACAAGATGGATTGATCCAGTGGCTGTGACCATGAACTCAGGTATAACAAGGATTGTGAGGTTGGCACAGGACCAGAAAGTGTTTCTCATAGGGTTGCTATGAGCCAGAACTGACTCAATGGCACCTAACAACACTGGTTAACACTGATCCTGGAGGTTTTGTTTGGAGAATAAAGATTTTAGAATATTGGTCTGAGGTAAAATCCATGCTGATTTTTTACTTGTGGAAAGGTCTGTCTCCGAGAAAGTATGTTGGCATAAATACCATGAGTAATTTGAATTTAGATGAAAACAGCTTCTGGAATCACGGCAAACTAGCCAAGGGGTATATTAGTCAGATATTTGATCGTTTTTCCTGGAAATCTATGAATTGTCTTCTTAAAATAAAAATATTAAAGAAAAAAAAATCTGTATTGTTTGCCTAAGTGATTCCATTGCTCACGTGGTTATGTATACATTTCATCAACTTTGTAACTCAAACTCACTACTGTCGAGTCTTTTCCAACTCATAGTGAGCCTTCCTTGGGTTTCTGAGGTGGTATCTCTTCTGTTGATTAACTTCCTGGGAAGCTTAAAATAATTTAAACAGTCAATGTTAACCTTATGAGTAAACAGATATCCTTATTGAAAAGCTAGGTGTTTAAAGCTGCCTAATTTTAATTTTGTTTTTTCCCTGAGAGTTTTCTCAGTAACCTAACTATATTTGTAAGGAAGTCTACAAAAAAAGTGGTACTTTATGTTAATGGCCAGGTCCATTGAAATCCATTGGGGAAGAAACCACATGGAATGATACTGTTTAAAATCATATATTTTAGGAGACTGGTGGTGTAGTGGTTAAGGTGTTTGGCTGCTACCCAGAAGCTCAGCAGTTCAAACTCACCAGCTGCTCCATGGGAGGAAGATGAGGCAATCAGATTTATAGCTTTTTAACTCAATGGAGGTCGCTATGAGTTGGAATTGACTCAATGGCAGTGAGTGTGGTTTTTTAAAAAAAGAAAATAATAATAATGTATTTAATATGCTTTTTTTAAAAAAAAAACAAAAACAAAAAGGAGCTCTGGTGGTGTAGTGCCTAAGACATTTGACTGCTAACCAGAAGGTTGGTGGTTCAAACCCACCAGCTGCTCCACAGAGGGGCAATCTACTTCTGTAAAGATTTACCGCCTCAGGAACCCAATGGGGGGTCACTATGAGTTGGAATGGCAGTGAGTTTGGTTTTTATTTTTTCAAAAAAAAAAGAAAGAAAGAAAAATATTGTTTTGTCTGTACTGTGATAGCTTATTATAAGAGGTAATTAAGCTACTTTAACTCAGAGTATATCCTAATCTTCTAAAGTATGTTCTTTAAGAAAGCAGTCCAGAAAACTTAGGTTTATATCCTATTGCTATGAGAAGCTGTTAACTCTTCAATTTCAAGGTTTTAAATCCTATTTCTATGAATGAAAAAGTAGAAAATGAATTAAATGCAAACTCCTATTAGTAAAATTTGAGAAAGATAAGACTTTGGTTCCAGCTCATTAAAACCTAGTTGTGAGCTCTGGCTGAGTGCCTTTATTATAAAATACTGATTTAAATTGTTTTTTTTAAAAGAGGTTCTCTCTTTTAAAAGAGTTTGTTTATAAGATAAACTAGCAGACATTTTAGATTTTATACTATTAGTTATGCTTTTGAATAAGTTATACTTTTTCTTCTGAAATTAAGATGTATATTCATAAATATGCTTTGGATTTCCATCAAATGATTTTTAAAAAGTCAAATTTATTCAGAAGTTGCTTCAGTTTGATAGTTCAGGAAAAACCAAATATTGGAAGTAAGCACTAGAATCAGTTTGTGAAAACATTAAGATCCTTTAATACAGACTGACTCCAGCCAACCTTTCCAGTCTTATCTCCTCCAGCCACTTCCCTCCCAACTTGATACAACCTAAGCTCTAGCAACATGAGCCAAGGTCATTTCCTCAATACACCTCACTTCTGTGCCTTTGTTTATCCTTGTCTCTCTGCTTACAATGCCTCCTCCTCTGTTTAGCAAACTCCTACACATCCTTCAAGGTCCAGCCATATTCTCCTGGTAGATTGTGTGACCCCTTGGTCAAAATAAATTGTGTGGATTCCCACAGTGCCCTATTTTATCTATGTCATTGCCCTTGTCACATTTTACTCAGACTGTCTGGGAGAAGAGACCTTGCCTTGTTCATCTCTGTGTCTCCTCTAAAAGCCAGCCCAGAGCTGGCATAGTATATAAGCCTATGGCTTATTTATATATTAGGTGCTTAGTAAATATTGGTTCACTAAATTGGATTGTCTCACCTCAGTAGCCTGTCCTATTCTTTCATTATGTAAGAAAACACAGAAATAATCAGAGTTACAAGTCTTGTGGGGAATTTTTTTTCAATTAGGGACTTTTTATTTCTGTCTGAGAGACAACTAATATTAAGTCTTCCTGCACAGCTAATATCCCAAACTATCAATGTTGTTTTCTCCAGGAAACTATTTTGTACCTCATTGGTTTACTGAAAACATAATGACATTGTATAAGTCAGACTTTCAGCTTGCATACCATTAAAGAGTAATGAAAGGAAGAGTTACATAAAAGGTTCAAGTCCTTATAGTAAATGCATTTTAACAATCACTTTAGTAGTGAATTATTTTATGAGCTGAGCGGACCTAGAGGACATAGATTCAAATTTCATTGTGGCTTCATTTGCCTTTTTCTTTCTTTTTATAAAATTCCTAGCAAGGTTTTGTTTTGTTTTAATATAATCAGTTCTCCAGTTACCACTATAAGGCAGTAATGGCAGAATCCCGGTCTTCAAAACAAAAACAAAAACCAAACCCATTGCTGTCAAGGCGATGCAGACACACTTAGCAAATTCTGAGTTGGTTGGTCTCAGTGGACCTAGGAATCTGAATTAGATGGAGCGTCCAGGCATTTCTGGTACAAATAGTCAACCTGGAGAAATATAGATATTGTAAGAAAAGTGAGACGGTGACATAACGGAGGTGTAAGTGTCACATGCTAAAAATATTTACTAAGCACCTGTTCCACAAGCCAGGCTTTGGGCTGGCTTTTAGAAAAGACACAGAGATGAGCAAAGCAAGGCGTGTGTATGTGAGAATTCTAGGAAGCACACACAGCAATGTGTATGAAAGCATTCTAGGAAGTTGAGGGAGGTTATTTGACCAAGTGTTCTTGTAGTCATAAATTATCAGTGCAGATTGTCAGGTGTGTTCTGGTCTAATTTTGAGAGTATTCTGGACTTAGATATACAGGTCTTGATCTCATGCTGAACAAGGAAAGGAATACGAATTACAATGGCTAAAAAAGTCAAACAGAGAACTCTTAGTACTTCCTGGTTCTAAGAAAATATTTGCATTTAGATTCAGCTGATGAGGCTTGTAAGTGGGGTGAATGGCTCCACGCGTTTTTGCTGTAAAACCAAACCAAACACTCATTGTCACAGTTGATCTTGACTCTTAGCAACCCCGTGTGTTACAGTGTAGAACTGTTCCATAGGGTTTTCTTGGCTGTAATCTTGATGAAAGCAGATTGCTAGGCCTTTCTTCCACAGTGCCACTGGGTAAGTTTGAACAGCCAACCTTTTATATTAATAATCAAGTGCGAATCTTTCATGCCACCCAGGGACTTGAATGTTTTTGCTGTATGTACTTATGAAATCTATTTCTAGTTAGGCATATGAAGGGTTTTAAACCTTGATTACTTGGCACCCTCCATGGGGGACCCAGAAATAAGTACTCTAAGAGACCAGTGTTTGCCTAGCACTATCAAATTACAACTTAACTATAGTAATCTTTATCATTGATATTGTGAAAGTTCACACAGTCAGTAGTTCCCCATTTCATCGTGACAATGAATTAGAAATTACAATTTTTGCAATCAGCATATAATTACAATGCCCTATTATTATATGTGGTTTTGTATTTGCCTTTGACTTCCCAGTAGGCTGTGAGTGCCTTATAGAGATTTCATATATATATATATATATATATATATATACACACACACACACACACA
>NW_006921964.1:1354373-1365251 GCF_000298275.1 Orycteropus afer afer | reverse complement strand
AACAACAACAAATATATATATATATATATATATGGAACTCTGGTGGCATAGTGAATAAGACATTTGGCTGCTAACCAGGTCAGTGGTTCAAACCCAACAGCCTCTCCATGGAAGAAAGATGGGGCAATCTACTTCCTTAAAGATTTACAGCTTTGGAAACCCAATGGAGGTTACTATGAGCCAGAATCGACTTGAGGGCAGAGAGTTTGATTCCTGTGTATATATTCATTTGTGTGTGTGTGTTATTCCATGGCACCTCATAGAAACATGGAGTATTCAAAATATAGTTACAGATTGCTTACAATTAACTAGAAGTTCAAAGTGGTTTTGAATCTGAAATCAGAGAATATTTGGAAGCTTCTAAAATGTGAAAGCCCTTGATGAACAGTAATGGTAATGTTATCGAGAACAGATGACAAATATTTTAGGACAATGCTATTGAGACATTCTCTGATTTAGTTATAAGTGTTTTCGGAAAAGCATAATGGTACACAGCCAGGGAATTATACAACTACATAATTTTGTGTTTTTGCTTTTATGATAGAGGCTAACTCAATTGCAAGCATTTTTTTTTCAAGAAAGCAAATCTAAGGTATGTCTTTGTGCAGCCTCATGTGTAGAACCATCTATATCTATGGTATATTATGAGAACAGGTCATATCTCTGAATCCTTAAAAGAATGTTAAAATATATTTGGTATCTTCAACTCAGTAGGGCATGGAAGAATGTAATAATACATTTTTAAAAAATCATGAAGAGTTAAAGCACAATTTTTTATGCCTTAAAGAAGAAATTATCAGTTGTCAAAAAAATTCTATCATTTTGAGTAAAATGTGTTATCTTTCTTCCATTAGCTTATCCTAATTCACATATATGATCAATTTTTTCTCTTTTTCTAGTTCTTGGATAAATATAAAAGTGAACACAGATTATCACTTTGTAGAAATCATTTTATTTACATACAAGATAAACATGCCAAGACTTATTATGATCTTTTATCTTCAATGTTTATTCAATGTTTATTCAGCAAATATTGTCAAGCATCCTTTAGAAGAAAGACTTTTTTTTTTTTTTTTTTTAATTGTGATTTGGGTGAAGATTTACAGAGCAAATTCACTTTCCATACAGCAGTTCACATACACTTTGTCTCATGTCATTGACCACATTTTACCACAATGCAACAGCTCCCCTCCCACTTCCTCCCCATAGTTACCTCTTCCCAGTGTCCATCCCTCCATACTCTCCTGCGCCCTGAGCTGTCTCCCTGTGCATAAGCAGCCTTTCCTTCTCCCATGATTGTCTCTCCAGGGCATGTGTCTACTTGAGGTAAATGTTTAACTCACATGCTTGTACTTTGTTTGGCTGGCAACCACAGGTGTGGGTTCAATCCCAGACCTGAAGGGCAGCTAGGGGCCATAGTCTCAGTGGTTCCACCAGGCTCTATTGGACCAGCAAACCTGGTCCCCACTAGAAGAAAGAGTTCATGTTTGGCACCTGAGGGAAGGAATGAACATGAGTACCTACTAAAAGGATTAACATGCTTAGCTGCCATGGTAGTTAAGGTTGTATATCAACTTGGCTGGGCCTGGTTGAGTGGCTGGGCAGCTGGTGGCAGTTATTCCCCATGATGAGACTGGCAATCAACTCCACGGTGGGATCTACCACAAGCAGCTGAGTAGCTGCTTTGGGTATGTGATCTGCTTCCCATATATAAGAAGCAGCTTTGAGAATGGTCTCTAGCTTATGGCACGTTTGAATCCTGCATATAGCTGCCATGATCTGCTGATCTGGGGACTTTTAATGGGCTTGAATTAATGGCCTGCCATGTGGTTTGGTAATATTGAAACTGTGACTTGTTACTTGTCGATCTTGGGTTTGTCAGCCTCAGCAGCCAGCAGCTGAGTGAAGAAAAGCCTCTAGCTTCAGTGGCCAGGAGCAGGAAGCAGAGCTGAAGCCCAAGGTTGAGGGGCTTTCACCCAGCTCCTAGAGCCTGGCACTTTGAACTTGGACTTAAAATCTCCAAATTGTAAGAATAAACTCCTATTTGTTAAAGCCATCTCATTTGTCGTATCCTCTGTTAGAGCAGCACTAGATGACCAAAACAGCTGCTAACTGAAAAGTTGGAAGTTCAAGTCTACCCAGAAGAAGCACTTCAGAAAAGCCTGGCAATCTACTTCTGAAAAACTCAGCCATTGAAAACCCTAAGGGACACAGTTCTAACATACATGGGGTTGCTATGAGTCAGAATCAACTCAACAGCAACTGGCTTTTACTACATGCAAGCCATTTTGTTTGTAGTAAATAAGGATATAAAATAAAATTTCTATGATAATTCTTGTGAATAGATAACACAGCAAATGTGAATTCCTCCTTACCCTACTCCTCCTTTAAGAGGTTATCTCATAATTTAATCTTTGCAACAATTTATGAGATGGGCATTAATCCTTAGAGGATGACAAAATTAAAGCTTAGAGAAATTAAATTGACCGAAGTTGTCCAGCAAGTAAGTGGTGAACAGAGATGTGAACCAGGGTTGGTCTATTTCCAAGAGCCCACATGCTTTTTCAGTGACACAATGGAAGCCTAAAGACGGTAATTATATGTATTTCTAAGGCTGGTTTAGCAATGCAAGCAACTTTTCAGAACTATCACAATATCCCTTGAATATGACTCTTCCTCCCCCCACTCCCCTTTTTTTCATCATCTGTTGTTCCACAGGCCCAGGGGAGAATAGAAAAAGCCTGCCATCTTGAGGCAACCCAGCTAGCGGAAGGGCATGGGGAGCCCAAGGGCCATTATACTCAAAGGCACATGGATGGTATGTCCTTGAGAATATTAGAGGATCAGAACTGTTCTCTCCTGCCAGACTCTGTGTGCTGGAACTCCCCCTGCACTAGGAGGTCTTATTTGGAGAGAGGTGTTTCCTCCCACAGCCCACAGAGGGGAAGAATCTGTACTAGCATAACACAAGAGCAGGTCGTCATATTTGTAGAAATGAAAACAGGGAGAGAGAAACACTGTCTTCTGCTATAATTTTCTTCCCACCACCCCCCCACACACAAAAAAAGTATATATTTTGCATTTGAAATCCATTTGGGTATGAATCACAAAGATAATTTCTATTCATTCATCTGTTTTTGCATAAAGAAAACTCAGGCTCATAGGTTCTGTTGGCATGTAAATTAAAGATAGGGTGGTATCTCATTAAAATTCTAAGGATGTGCTGATCCTACCCTAGGGTTTCTCTCATCAAAAGATTTCTCTTGTACTGCTGGTGTTGACTTATTAATAAAGCTCATGCCTTTATTTGATTATTTATCTAATCAAGATCCACCTTAGTTTAAGCTCATTAAATCTGTAGCTCATAAGTGGTGCTGGAACTGTACTTAATGATGGAATTACATCCAGGTGAGACAGAAAATGTGTTCAAGCATTAATGGTCAGAAACAAAGACAGTGCCCTGTAAGACTGCCCCATCCCTTCGTGCGGAACATGGGAACTGTCTGCCAACCAAACAGCAACAACACTTATTTAAAAGGTTAGTTTTGTAGAATAAGGGCTGGACATTATCATTAAGTGCATTTGGTAATAGAGCAACAAAAATGGTAAGAACTTTTAATTACTTTAAAAATCAGAAGATAATACCCATTCTTTATATGCATTATGTTGGGGAAGATTTTCTGAGTTTTATGTAAAATTTCTGAGTTAGATTCAGGATTCTGAATGCTTGATGTGCCCGGCCTGACTTCCGGTGACTTTCATTGAGCCTGTTTGCTTTCACTTACTGGTTGTAATACAGGCCAACCTAATAATCTCTCTCCTGGGTCTTGCAGAAACAGATAACTAAATCATCTTATTCTTACCTGATTGGTGGTTGCTGGTTTCAACTGCTTTAAGGCCTCTGCTGCACAAATAGGAAATTCCACTTCCTGTTGGACTAAGAAACCTCAGGCTATCACAATGCCACACTGGAAGAGGGCCCATAAACAGCAGGGTTGTGCAGTAATGGAGGCTCCATATTTCCTACTTGGAAACACTGTAGCTCACACCTGGCACTGTAATGGACTAAATTATTTATCCACTCAAGTAAGAGAGAAAGCAGCTCAGAGCTTCCTGAGTTTATAGCCTTAGTCCCTGGATTCATAATGAGACAGGAAATAAGCAAGACTCCACCAGCAAAGACCAAAAAAAAAAAAAAAAGAGACATTTACTCCAAAATCCTCCTCTACATGGAATAAGCCACAACCATGGTGAAAATAAGCTGGTCCCATCAACCTTCATAGATTAATTATGTACATACTATGTCCAGGCATTTGACTGCTAAACAGAAGCCTGGCAGTTCAAATCCACCAGCCACTCCTCGGAAGGAAGATTGGGCAATCTACTTTGTAGTGATCCTGCCTCGGAAACCCAAGGAGGGGTCACTATGAGTAGGATCCAACTCCAGGGCAGCGAGTTTGATTTAGTTTATGTGGTAGGCACTATGAAATAGAAAAAGAAGTGTAAAACGTGACCTTTACCCTCAATGAGCTTATAATATGTCCACTTAGAGAAAGCATGTGAAAAGTTAAATTTCTCATTGATCCATTCCAAAAATGCACTGTCAGGCATTGTGTTGGGTACTGGGGATAGAGTAGTGAGGAGTAGTCTCATGAGTAAGAATGAAAACCAGGCAATGACTGAAATACAATCAGACTAGTGCCAGAACGGATAGATGGGTAAAGGGTGTTAAGTAACAGTGAAAAGAGAAATACCATGAGACTGTGTATAGTTCATTTCCCAGTAAATGAGATGTATGGTAAATGTCCTGAGATAAAGCGGTTTGTAGTTTTGGCTTTGATACTGCTGTAAACAACATATCCAAACACCAATAAACATTCCACCTGTGCATGAAAGAGAGCTTGTTTAGCCTGAAGCCAGCACTTTTAAGTTTTTTTGATTTGTCATGCAGAACAAGCAACAGGCCTAGATGGAATTCAGTCATCTATTAAATGTGTCCGGTAAGTACTAGAGTGTCTCTGAGAATTCACCTCAGTCTCAAGACCATCCTTTGGGTCAGGAAGTTCAGCCCTAACATTGAAGACATTTCATTTTGGGATTTAGGAGGAAAGAACAAAAAAATGTATCACCTACAAGCTTGTGTTTTTTACTACAGTGGATTAGAGATTCTTATACAATTACTTTTCCCATAATGGGTTGTACTTAAAGTCATAGTTATGTAAATGTTATTTCTCTTACTTATTATAGTCTCTGGACTTCTGAATCCAATTTGTATTCCTCTTAAGATATCTGTCATAATGTCCTCTAATCTATTTATTTGTATACATGACCCCTCCCACCCCATTAATATCATGAGGACAGGAAAGGTGCCTTATTCATATTTCTGAATTCCTTGTCACTTAGCATATTGCCTTGTGTGTAACAGGCAGTCAGTATTTGTTTGGACCCTCCTTTAACCCCAATCCTGGAGTTTATTCCCTCCCACACACACAAAAAAAAAAAAAAAAAATGGCCCTTCCCTAATTGTTAAAGATGCATGCAATTTAGGAAGAAAGAAAAAGACAGCAAAATCATTCCTAATGATCCACAGGGAGGCAGATGTCAGAGTTGGGTTCACCTGCTCATAATGTGAACCAGTATTGGATGCTGTAAAATATATAGCCTGCAGTGGACTCAGTCTCATGAACAAGCACAAACAGAGGGGACCCAGTGAGCAAAAATGACATTAAAATTGTTATAGAGTACAAAATAGACATCATGATTTCTTAGAAATTATCTAATTCAGGTAGGAAAAGTCAAAGGCCCATGAAGCTCTGATACAAACCATGGCAAAGAGGGGGTGCTATCCACAATAGCGTCTTAATTATTGGTGATCTCATTCCTGTGTATCATTATCTATAGGTGGGATTGGCTGCGAAGGTCAAGACAAGGGCCAGGTTCGAAAATGCCTTGATGCCGTCGAGATCTACAACCCTGATGGGGATTTTTGGAGAGAGGGCCCACCCATGCCAAGTCCTCTCCTCTCCCTCCGAACCAATTCGACTAATGCAGGAGCAGTGGATGGGAAATTGTATATCTGTGGGGGATTCCATGGAGCAGGTACTGATCCAGGTTAAATGTTTTATAATCTCCTTTGGTGTTGATTTTTTTTTTTTTTAATTTTTATTGTGATTTGGGTGAAAGTTTACAGAGCAAATTCATTTTCCATACAGCAGTTCACATATACTTTGTCTTATGACATTGATTGCAATTTCCCACAATGCAACAGCTCCCCTCCCACTGCCTCCTCATAGTTACCTCTTCCCTGTGTCCTTCTTTCCCTGCACTCCTGCCCCCCCATCCCCCAGCTGTCTCTGTGTGCATACACAGCCCTTCTATTCTCCCATGATTGATCCCTCCAGGAGTGTATCTACCTAATGTAAACGTTCAGCTCATATGACTGTCTTTTGTTTCACTGGAAGCCACAGGTGTGGGTTCAATTCCAGACCTGAAGGGCAACTAGGGACCATAGTCTCAGGGGTTCTGCTAGGCTCGATCAGATCAGTAAACCTGGTCCCCTTTTTTTTTCCCCATGATTTTGAGTTTTGTTCCACATTGTTCTCCCACTCTATCCAGAATCTCCTGCATAGATCCCCTCCAAGTGGTTGACAGTGGTAGCCAAGCACCATCTAGTTCTTCTGGTTCCTTTGGTGTTGATTTTTACGTCTCTTAACCCCATCACCAATGAATAAACCTGAGAGCAGTGCATGCACTCGAAAAACATGGAATTTAGAATTTGGTGTCCTTGAGCAACTCACCAAACAAATCTGAAGTTTCATTTTCACAACTATAAAATGGGGCTGCTACCTCTATAGGCTGATGTAAGAATTAAAAGAGATCTAATTTATAATGCATCTAGGACATGAAAGATACTCAGTAAATATTATCTGACTTTGAAAAGTATCTCGGTGTCTCAATGGTTAAAAGTGCTCAGCTGCTAACCAAAAGGTCAGTGGTTTGAACCCACCAGCCACACTCCACAAGAGAAAGCTGTGACAATTTGCTTCCATAAAGATTCTAGGCTTGGAAACCCACAGGGCAGTTCTTCTCTGTCCTATAGGGTTGCTATGAGTCAGAATCAATGGCAGTGGTTTTGGTGATGGTTTATGAAGAGAAAATGAATGATACAGGAAAGATTTGTGTGTGATTGTTGGACTGAAGGAGAGGTTTAAAAATGTAAAGAACAGGTGATAGTGGATGTAATGACCAGAAGCACTGAATTTGATTTCTGTCTTTGTGGTAGTTCAGTTTATGTGTCAACTTGGCTGGGCCTGGTTGAGTGGCTGGTCAGCTGGATGTAGTATTCCCCATGATGACACTGGTAATCAACTCCATGGTGGAATCTACTGTGAGCAGCTGAGTAGCTAGCTGCCTGAGGGAATGTGGTCTGCTTCCTGCATATAAGCAGAAGCCTTGGGGATAGTCTCTAGCTTATGGCATCTTGAACCCTGCATGTAGCCATGTTGTTGTTCAACAGCCTGCCATGCTCTGCCGACCCTGGGACTTAAAAAGGACTTGAATTAATGGCCTGCCATGTGATTTGGTAATATGGGGACTGTGCCTTTTTACTTGTCAACCTTGGATTTGGCAGCCTCAGCAGCCAGCAGCTGTCTGAGTGAAAAAGCTTCTAGCTTCAGTGGGCTGGGAGCTGGAGGCAGAGCTGAAGCCCAAGGTCAAGGGGCTTTCACCTAGCCCCTACAGCCTGGCATTTTGAACTCGGACTTAAAGCCTCCAAACTGTGAAAGAGTAAACTCCTATTTGTTAAGGCCATCCCATTTGTGGTATATTCTTGTCAGAGTGGTAGTAGGTAACCAGAACAGTCTATGAGCAAAAAACTCTACCCTTCAGAAAACTCTCTTATTCTTATCCCCACTACTGCCTCTTGAAGTAAGTGACTTGAAAGTATTTCTAAAATAATACCTACCTAATGTGTATATTATTACTAAGTTTAGCTTTCAGATATCTAATTGTACCATTATTGCATTCTACAGTATGGATTCATAATTTTTAAGATAACAGAGAGATTTCAAAATATGCATAAATCTAGCCAGCAAGAGTTTCCAAAATTTGATTCATTGCATTAGTAAATAAAACAGACTGCAGATATACTAAAGATCACTGAATATTTAATTTTTAACCTCACTAATAGGAGCACTATGCCAGTACATATCCATGAAAAATATCCCCCAAGAATATTTCTATTTTGGAAGAGTGCCAAAATAAATAGAATAAAACAAAACTCACACTGCAGCAAAGCAGAACCTTTTATAAACCAGCCTTCATTTTATACACTTATAATTATATGTAAATTAAAAATAGAGTTTTGATAACAAAATTACAAGAGACTTAGGCGATATATGAACTAAATGCAATGGGTAGACCTTACTGGTTGTTTATTTTTATTTCTTTGTGGTGAAATATATATTACAAAACACTTGCCATTTCAACCATTTTTATATGTGCAATTCATTTTTATGTGTACTTTTTTGGTTCTTGATTCAAACAAATCTGTAAAAAGATATTCTTTTCTGATAATCTGGGAAATTTTCATATGGACTGGGGTATTAAATGATATTATGGAATTATAATTTTGAAAGTGGAGGGAGAAAGTGAAAATAGATTTTAAAAGATTGGTAAAATGTTGATAATTGTTAAAGCTGGACCTAAGGCATTTGACTGCTAACCAGAAGGCTGCTGGTTCAAACCTACTAGCTGCTCCTCAGAAGGAAGATTGAGCAATCTACGTCTGTAGTGATACTACCTCAGAAACCCAAGGAGGGGTCACTATGAGTTGGATCAGATTCCACGGCAGTGAGTTAGGATGGTGGATACATGGGGCTTTATTTTGTGACTTTTGTGTACGCATGAAAATTTCCATATTAAGAAGCTTCAAATTTTTTTCTCTATTCTTCAGAGCACTTTCCAAAGAGGTTTTTAAAATAATTGTCTTAACATCTTTTTACATGAAACATCACATGCCATGCTTGTATCAAGATAGTAATCTATCCTAATAGCAAGAAACCTGGCATAGTAAGGAAGCCTAATAAGTCAGGAGGGAGATCCAAGATGCTGGACCACCAGGGCTCTCTGATCACCTGCCCTCCCCCTCCATCCTCTGGCCTTTGGCTTTCTCTTAACCAGAAAAGGACAGAGAATACAGGAGTAGGTTCGGGACCTCCAGAGACAGGAGTGGTAATTAATGTCTAAAGATATAGAAGACATTCTGTTTTGTCCTGTTTCTTTATCTTATCTTTCCTTGTATTATATTGAGTTAGAGAATTGAAATCATGTCTAAACTCATACCATGAGTCACCCTCTCTTCTCAGTATTATAATGGGCTGACAATGCTTTCAGCCAGAAGGAAAGGGATTTATTATATGAGCTCTCAAAGTCCATTTTAATTATTTGATTCTAAGATAACATTGTCTGAGCTTAGCTGAATGAATTGTCATTGGGATTTTACGCAAAATAGAATAATTATATAATAGCATGCCCATTATGATCTAGAGATTGCATCATCAGACCTATAAACAAATACTGAATTTTCTCTCCTTGTGTGACACTGACCTACTTGTCCCATTTATTTATTCAAAAACCAGTTGAGAAATTAACCTTTTTTAATTATTAATTCAATAAAATATATTAAAATGTACTGTGTACAGGCATTTGGGATGTAATCTTAAGATGTTCAACATTGGATGAGAAAGAGATACATAAATGTGTTAAATATAGTAATTTGGTTTTGGTTAAAATATAGATTGAGCATTTCTATTTCTCTCCCAAACTCTACTAAAATGACTGTAGTCAGTCAGAGAAGAGGAAGGAAAACAATAGCAACAAAATTTAGGAAGGCGGAAAACAGATGAATGAGTAGTAAACAACTAGAGCTGAGAAAGTTCAATCCTACACTGCAAATGGGAAAATAAAAGGAGGAAAAAGAAGAAAAAAAAAAAAAAAAACGATTCATACCACAGAACTCCAGATATGCTCAGGAATTAGCAAAACAAACAGGTAACTCTAGAAGAAGGAATTAAAATGATCCCGAAAAGGTGAAGATTGGTTGAAAGGCAGACTCTCAATCATCTGTTCTACTCTCAATAGTTAAAGTCCACCCCAATAAAGATTGAGTTTGAGGGTTGGAGTCTAGTACCAAAAACAGGGATTAAATGCAAGTTTGTGTACTGAATATTGAAATCCCCAACTTTCTTTTCTCCCTGACTCCCAGAATGTTGGCAGTCATACCCTCCAGGCAGGAGACGGAAGATTCTTCTTTGGGGATCTGACCAGGCCAAAATAGGGCACAGCTAGAAATCTCTCCTACTGTATTGAATTTCCATGGAGTATTGCTCTTAAGAATAAGCCAACAGCTAAGAATCACCACACATTTGAGGAAAGCATGTATATGAAAAACAGAAATCTAAACAAATGAAGAAAAGCAAGCTAGAGGAAACAGACACTATAGCAGGAGAGGAAATATTCTCAGAGATAAGAGAAAATATTGCATTGATGGAACAGGAAAAGGATATTTAAAAGAGCTTGGAAATGAAAAATATGATAGCAAAAATTAAAAATACACAATAGAAAATTTGGAGGGTATAAACTTGTCAGAAAGCAGAGTAAAAAGCAATTAGGTAGAAAATAAAAAGAAATTAAGTCCAGGAAATCCAGTGTTTGAATTACAGGAGTTGCAATAAAAGAAAATAGAGAACCCAGCCATCCCACTACTAGGTATATACCCTAGAGAAGTGAGAGCCATGACAAGAACAGATATATGCACGCCGATGTTCATCGCAGCACTATTTACAATAGCCAAAACATGGAAACAACCTAGATGTCCAT
>NW_006921964.1:1341148-1353238 GCF_000298275.1 Orycteropus afer afer | reverse complement strand
TATGCACAGGGAGACAGCTCAGGGCGCAGAAGAGTATGGAGGGATGGACACTGGGAAGAGGTGGCTATGGGGAGGAAGTGGGAGGGGAGCTGTTGTATTGTAAATTTTGGTCAATGACATGAGACAAAGTGTATGTGAACTGCTGTATGAAAAGTGAATTTGCTCTGTAAATCTTCACCCAAATCAAAATAAAATAAAAAAAAAAAAGAAAGAAAATAGAGAAAATGAAGGGCAATAAATCATCCATGAAGTATATTAAGAAATTTTTCCAGAGTTTAAATCACTAGATTAAAAGAATACACTAAGTAACCAGTACAATGGATGAAAATAAAGCCAAACAAAAGCACATCATTTTGACATTACAGAACACTGGAGACAAACATAAGATACTAGAAGCTTCTGGAGTGAAAAAAAAAAAAAGTTTCAAAGGGTCAAGAAGCAGAAAGACATCAGACTTCTTAACCACATTGAAAGCTAAAAGAAAATGAAGTAAATACCTTCAAAAATTCTGTGGCGGGAATTACATTCCATCTAGGCTTTTATACCTACTAAAAGTGTAGCTCAGGTGGTGTAGTGCCTACAACATTTGACTGCTAACCAGAAGGCTGGTGGTTCAAGCCCACCAGCCACTCCTCTGAAGGAAGGTTTGGCAATCTATTTCCGTAATGATACCGCCTCAGAAACCCAAGGAGGGGTTGCTATGAGTTGGATCTGACTTGATGTCAGTGGGTTTGGTTTTTGGGTTTAAAATGCCTAAGGCATTTGACTGCTAACCAGAAGGTTGGTGGTTCAAACCCACCTGCCATTCTGTCTAAGGAAGACTGGGTGATCTACTTCTGTAAAGATTTACCACCTCAGAAACCCAATGGGGGTCACTGTGAGTCAGAATTAACTCAATGGCAATGGGTTTGGTTTTGGTTTTTAAACTATTAAGTATGAGGGTACATTTTCAGACATGCAGTGTCTCAAAAAATGTATTTCCCTTGTGTCCTTTTATCAGAATATGTTTCAACAAAAATGAAGGCATAAACTAAGAAATAGTAGACGTAGGATCCAGGAAACAAGATTCAGCACAGTATAGAGAAAAGAGAAGCCCTGGGAAATGTGGAAGGGATACCCAAGAATGACAGGTGCACAGCAGGCCTAAAGAGCAGTCAGCACAGAATGGAGTTGGTCAGAAGGCTCTGAGGGAGATGTCTTCAAGAAAAGAAAACTGATGAAATATTTATTAATGTTCTGAAGGAAGATATAGACATTTAGACACTTAGAGAAGAGTAATGAAAACTAACAAAAATAGAACAGTTAACTCCAGAGAAAATAATAAATTGTGCAGGAAAGGAAGAGTATACCACATGGCTCATCTGTGAATAGCATTTACAGAGTCATAATAAAGTAAATACTAAATATTGAGCTAACCAAAACTGTTGTTAGTTGTTGGCAAATTCATCCTGACTCATGGCAACCCCATACATGTAGAATAGAATTGCTCCATAGGATTTTCCAGGCTGTGACCTTTTAGAAGTAGATCACCAGTCCTGTGTTCCTAGATACCTGTGAATGGGTTTGAACTGCCGATCTTTCAGCTAGTAATTGAGTGCTTAACCATTTGTGCCACTCAGGGACTAGCAAAAACTATGCCCTAAATATACTAGAAAGACAAAAATATCACAAGGTAGTGACTTTAAAGAACAGGAATTTATTGTTCCACAGTTGGAGAGGATAAAAGTCAAAATCAGGGTTTTGGCTTTATGAGAGGGTTACTGTTTGTAGGTCATCCCAGAAATTCCTTGGCATTCCTTGCTGTCTGTCTTTCCCCTAGGTGTGTCTGTATGTCTATTTCTGCTGTTTTTATAAGACACCATGTAGAAGTGATTAGATTTAGGACTCACCCTATTCTGGCATGACTTCATTAACATAACCAGAGAAAAACCCTATTTTCAAATAGGGTCATATTTACAAGTACAAGAGTTGGGATTTGAACACGTATTTTGGAATGGCATGATTCAATTGATAACAGATGGAGAAACAAACTAGGTACATATGATGGGAGTATGAAAGAAAGCTAAATCCACATTTCCCAGAGTCAGAATTCAAAAGTTAATGCCCTCAACTCAAGAAGCAGCAGTAATATAAAACTTGTATTTGTAGATGCAGTGG
This sequence comes from Orycteropus afer afer, assembly GCF_000298275.1. Lineage (NCBI taxonomy): Eukaryota > Metazoa > Chordata > Mammalia > Tubulidentata > Orycteropodidae > Orycteropus > Orycteropus afer. The sequence goes on along the minus strand of NW_006921964.1, from coordinate 1,351,081 downwards.
TCAGTTCCAGGGTTGAAGAGTAGTAGTGGAAAGGAGTGGGGTAGGAGGGTATAACAGTTTTTAAGAAATAAGTCTTGTAAAACTATTCAACACTTTAAATCATGTACATATAGCTGATAAAGCAAAAACTAAATTTAAAAGATATAAATATAGTACACATAATAGAGGGATAACGAATATTAAGGAAACTATGAACAGATTTTTCTCTTGAGAGACAGTTCTTTATGTGTTGCATGCCTTGTGAGCAGAGTCACTGACTGCTTTTGTCCTAGACTGTCTTTTCAAGGTTGTTTATATAGCCAAAACCAAACCAAACTCACCACCATGGAGTCGATTCGACTCATAGCGACCCCTCTTTGGGTTTCCAAGGCAGTAGCTCTACGGAAGTAGATTTCCCGGTCTTCCTTTCAAGGAGCAGCTGGTGGATTTGAACTGCCAGCCTTCTGGTTAGCAGTCAAATGCCTTAGGCATTAGGCCACCAAAGCTCCTAGAAATTATAAAGCATCATTGAAATAAATTGAAGATTTGAATAAATAGTAACACATTCCACTTATGGATTAGAAAACAGTATCGTTAAGATTACAGTGCTTCCTAAATTGATCTACAGCTTCAATGCAATCTGCGTGAAAATCCCAGCTGACTTTTTTTGTGGAAACTGAGAAGCCAATTCTAAACTTCATATGGAACTGCAAAAGACCAAGAGAGTAGCCAAAATAGTCTTGTAAAAGAAGAACAAAGTTGGAGGATTCACACTTCCCAATTTTAAAACTTGTTCCAAAGCTGCAGTAATCAAGACTATATGGTACTGGCATAAGGATAGATGTAGATTATCAGTGGAATAGACTTGAGAGTCTGAAAGTAAGTTCTCATATTTATGGTCAACTGAATTTTGACAAGGGTGCCAAAAGCATTCAATGGGGAAATGACAGTCATTTCAACAAATGATGCTGGGACAAGTGGATAGACAAATGCAAAAGAATGAAGTTTAGGCTCTTACCTCTCCCCATATACAAATATTAACTCAAAATGGATCAACAACCTAAAAATAAGATCTAAAAACCATAAAACCCTTAAAAGAAAACATAGGCATAAGTCTTTGTAATCGTGGGTTAGGCAATGATTTCTTAGATATAACACCTAAAACACACATACACAAAAGAAAAAAATAGATAAATTGGATATCATCAAAATTAAAAATGTTTATGCTTCAAAAGACACCATCAGCAAACTGAAAAGACAACCCATGAAATGGGAGAAAATATTTGCAAATCATATACTGATAAGGAACTTAAACTATGTAAAGAACACTTACAATTCAATAACAAAAAGACAAAAACCCATTTTTTAAAATTGGCAAATAGACGTTTTTCCAGTGAATATAAGCAAGTGGCCAAGATGTGCGTAAAAAGATGCTCAACATCATTAGCGATCAGGATGCTGCAAATCAAAACCATAAAGAGACAGCACTTCAAATTTACCACTATGCCTCGAATCAAAACAACAGACAAAAACAAATGTTGGGAAGAATGTGGAGAAATTGAAAACCTTGTACACTGCTGAAGAGAATGTAATATGGTGCAGATGCTTTGGAAAACAGTTTGGTAGTTCCTCAAATATTAGACATAATATGACTCAGCAATTCCACTCTGGAGTATGTTGGTGTTATTGTTAGTTGCCATTGAGCTGTGACCCCATTTGTGAAGAATAGAACTACTCTGTCAGGTTTTAAAGGTTCTGACCTTTTGGAAGCAGATTACCAGGCCTGTCTTCTGAGGTGCCTCTGGGTGGGTTTGAACTGTCAACCTTTTCCAAAAAAAATAGAAAATATTATGTCCACACAAAAGCTTTCAATGAATGTTCACAGTAGAAAAATTCATAATCACCAAAAAATGCAAACAACCCAAATGTCCCTCAATGGATTAGTGGATAAATAAAATGTAGTATATTCATTCATTGAAATATTATTCATCCATAAAAAGAAATGAAGTACTAATACAAGTCACAATATAGATGAACCTTGAAAACATTATACTAAGTGAAAAAAGCCATTCACAAAAGACTACATAGCATGATTCCTTCTATGTCAAATATCCAGAATAAGCAAAATCATGTTGTTATGTGCTGTCGAGTCAGACCAACTCATAGCGACCCCTCCTTGTGTTTCCAAGGCAGTATCTATGGAAGTAGATTGCCCCATCTTCCTTCCAAGGAGTGGCTGGTGGGTTTGAACCGCCAGCCTTCTGGTTAGCATTCAAGCAAAATCATAGAGACAGAAAGTAGATTAGTTGTTGCCAGGGGCTGGAGGGTGAATGGGGAGTGACTGCTAATGGATACGTTATTTGGGGGTTGACAGAACTTTTCTTAAATTAGATAGTGGTGACAGTTGTACACCTCTGTGAATATACTTTTAAAACTACTGAATTATATACTATAAAAAGTTTAATTTTATGGTATATGAATTATATCACAATAAAGCTGTTATTGTTATGTGCCGTCGAGTCGGACCCGACTCATAGCGACCCCCTCCTTCGGTTTCCAGGGCAGTATCACTACGGAAGTAGATTGCCCCATCTTCCTTCCGAGGAGTGGCCGGTGGGTGTGAACCGCCAGCTCTGGTAGCGTAGTGGCTAAGGCTCTTGACTGCTAACCAGAAGGCTGGCGGTTCACACCCACCAGCCACTCCTCGGAAGGAAGATGGGGCAATCTACTTCCGTAGTGATACTGCCTCGGAAACCCAAGGAGGGGGTCGCTATGAGTTGGGTCCGACTCGACGGCACATAACAACCACAACAAAGCTGTTATTAAAGGAAAAGGAAAGTCAAAGTTCTTCCCTCTTTCTCCTCCTAAAGTAATTAGCTTTTTCATTTTATACTAATTAAGAGAACTAAGCTGAATTGCCCACTGGTGCATGGAAATGTGGGTTGTTTGAGCAGAAGAGACAGAAATGGCCCATTCCAGGGGCAGAAAGTTAGATTTCCTGAGGCAGAGAGAAGGTAATGTTGGCAAGTGACACCTAGTGGCAGGAACCTATTGCCTGCTTATAAGAGCCTTCAAGAGATGACAGTGTTGTAGCACCAAGTGAAAAAATATATCCTTCTAAGAAAAGAGAGAGAGGGAAGACAGAGGGAGAGTTTGGGGGATGGTGCCACAAGCTAATGAATACCTGGGCTACCAGAAGCTGAACCAGGCAAGGAAAGCCTCCCCTAGAGACTTCAGAGGGAGCGTGGCCTAGCTGGTACCTTGATTTCAAACTTGGAGCCTTGAGAACTATGAGAAAATAAACTTCTGTTATTTTAAGTCCCCCACCTTGTCATTGGTTACAGCAACCTTAGGAAACTAATACAGTCTCTATTGCTTTTTTCTCTCAGTCCATTTGCCACTTAGCCCTAGAGGCAGATACAGTCGTGGGAACTGTGGAGCAGATCGGGGAATCTAACACTCTAGTTTTCTAGCCAAATGACCAGGAAGAGGAAGTAAAGAAATTCCTGGAAATCAGGAAAGTGTTAGAAAGTTTGCAGAGAGGATGGAACTCAAGAAGACTATTCCATAAATTTGCGTATGAACTCCTGGTCTCACTTCCAAGTTGACCATGCATGATAAACCACAAACAATACACCAAAGGCTTTGAGAACTTAACTGCTCAGGCCCAACCAGGCCACTGGGTGATAAACGTATGGAATAGATCCAAATAACAACGTAAAGTTGGCATTAAAAACTGAACTGATGTTGGAGTCACAATCCACAGAAGTTGGGTAGAAACAGGAACGTGGAACTTGAACCTAATTGGGTCAATTTTCTGCAAAAAATAAAACAGTTTACATAGGATTTTTAAGAGACCCCAAATCTCTTCTTCAAAATATCTATGATATAATTCAAAATTACTAAACATACCAAGAACCAGGAAAATCTCAGTCTCTTACAAGGGAAAAGACAGATTCCAGCCAACTCATAGCAACGCCCCCTTGAGTTTCCGAGGCAGTATCATATGGAAGTAGATTGCCCAATCTTCCTTCCCAGAAGTGGCTGGTGGGTTTGAACCGCCAGCCTTCTGGTTAGCAGTCAAATGCCTTAGGCATTACGCCACCAGAGCTCCCATAGAAATATCCATATGCAGTTTAAATAGAACAGGAGGAAATTTCTATACACCAGTTCACACACATTGTTTTTTCAAAGTATATACATGTTTTATTTTATTTTATTTTTCACTCTCAGCAGTTCATGCACATTTGATTTCCTGGTCCCAATTACAATCCCCAACCATAAAAAGCTCTCCTCCCTGTGACTACCCCTTTCCTGTACCCTTCTTATCTGTACATTCCTATCTGTCTATCTTTCCTTTTCTGTAAATGCTGCCCCTCTGATGACTAATTGTTCTAAGGGGTACATATCCCTAGGGTAGGTGGGTCCATCTTCCTGGGGTAGGTGTTCTGCTTATAGGTCTTTCTACTGTTGGGCTGAGAGCCAATCCACTAAGTGAGTCCATTTCCAGGCCTGAAGGATAACCCAGGGCCATAGTCTTGGAGGTTCCACCGTTCTCTATCTGACCGGTAATTCTGGTCATTTTTGAGTTCACATGCATTTTGTTCCATGGCATTGACGGCATCCCCACAATGTAACAGCTCTCTTCCTACTTCCTCCCTGTAGTTACCTCTTCCGTGTGTCTTGGTTTAGTCTTATATGATCTGTTTCATCCCAAAGGCAGCTTACTGTGAAACGAATGAAACTTAACTTCCCAGACTTTCATTTATATGGCTTCCATATAAATGAAATGCCCTTTCACATAATTGTATGTTTTGTGGATTTTATAAAACACATAGTTTAAGATTGCTGTCTCTTTTCATCCTTACTTCATCCTCCCTCCCCCAAACCCCTCCCCAATCAGGTGTCATAGGACTGATCATGAACATTTTTGAGAGTCTATATAAGGAAAATGGACTTTGGGATACATTTAGTTTGGGTTCATGATTCTCATCACTTCTAGATATACTTGTTATTGTTGACCATCCCAACTTAAGAGTGACTTCCAATAATATTACTGTGACATTCTACCTAGTGTTGTAACATCAAGATTCAGGGCCAGAGGAGCTACCACTGGAAATATGTGAAGAAAGAAAAAGAGATAAACAGGCTAGCCTTTGGGAAATTCTTCCAATAATCAGAGACATAAAATTGTTAAGTGGAGGATTTGATATTCACCAACACCTAATAACATGAAAGTTCTTTCCTATCGAGAATGCACTTAACAACACAGTATATACAATTACAAATACCTTGTTTTTGTTGTCATTTTCTAACGAGATTTATACAAAATACAATTCTTGGTGTTCCTGTGTTTGTAAGGCATAAGACTGTAGCCCCATAAACCTGTTACCATCAAGTCGATTTCAACTCATCATAACCCTATGGATAGAGTAGAACTGCCTTATGGGGTTTCCAAGGTTATAATCATTATAAAAGCAGATTGTCCCATCTTTCTCCTGCAGAGTGGCTGGTAGGTTCAAACCACCAACCTTTTGGTTATCAGTTGAATGCTTAACCACTGTGCCACCAGAGCTCCTAAGCCTGTAGCAGTATTATAAATATCAAGGACATCTATGTGTGAAGTTGCATGTATTATACATTCTAACTGTAAACAAATCTGTCCTGGAAGAAGTACAGCCAGAATGTACCTTAGAAGCAAGAATGGCCAGACTTCATCTCTTGTTCTATGGTCATGTTGTCAGAAGGGACCAGTCCTTGGAAAAGGATATTATGCTTGCTACAGTGGAGGGTCAGCAAAAAAGGGCAAGAACCTCAATGAGATGGATTGACACAGTGGCTGCAACAATGGGCTCAAGCATAGCAAAGATTATAAGGATGGAGCAGGACTGGGGAGTGTTTTGTTCTGTTGTACACAGGGTCACTGAGTCAGAGCCAACTTGACAGCTCTTAACAGCAACCAGAACTATAAATATAAAGACAAATTTAAGTCAGGCATACCAGAAAAAAAATGGAGTTATCTTTTCATTTGTTCCTATAGAATATAGTTTGCTTATAGCAAATTTATTGTTATGTAAAGAGATAAAGAATATGCCACGAAGAACTATTTTTTAAAAATGTTATAGAGGTATGTCCAACAGTTAATTAATAAAACTATTATGTTATTTTTCTGGATTTTATTATATTCATCAGAAAATAACTTATAGCAAAATACCAATTCTAAAAGGCTGAAAAATAGCCTTTTAGAATTGGTATTTTGTTATAACTTATTTTCTCACTTTAAATTGACTTTCATACCTAATTTTGTAATATTTTCCTTAAAGAAAGCCATCAAAATTATATAAGCTACAGTAATATAACAATTGCTGTAAAGCAAAGATGAGAAGTTAAGGGGGCAGAGAAACTAGAATATTAGAAGCCGAACAACCAGAATGCAGTTAAAGAGACACATTGTGAAAAATGTAACTAATGTCACTAGACAATTTGTGTAGAAATTGTCAAATAAGAACCTAATTTGCTGTGTAAACTTCCACCAAAAACAAAATAAAATATTATTTTGAAAAAAAAACATAAAAGCTTTAGGCTGCACAGGAGTTATCTAACCCTGTCATCAACAGTCTGTGGAAAATATGGTCATAACATTACCTTCTTCATCAATAGAGCTTAGAAGTTACAAGCACAGTTTTTGAGAATCATAGATCTGAGCTCATACTCTGTTTCTGACACTTCTAACTGTGGCATACAACCTCTCTGCTTTTCTTAATCTGTAAAATGGAGATAATAATAGTACCTGCTTCATGGATTGTTATAAACACGATATGATACAACACCTCAAGAAGAGCTGGCACACAGTAAGCATACTACAAATATTAGCTATCATTATTTTTTTGTTTCTAGTGTGGGTACTAGGGAGCTCTGGTGGCATGGTGCCTAAGGCATTTATTTGACTGCCAACCAGGAGGTTGGCAATTCAAACCCACTAGCAGCTCTGTGGAAGGAAGATGGAGCAATCTACTTCTGTAAAGATTACTGCCTCAGAAACTCAAAGGGTGTTGCTATAAGTCAGAATTGATTCAATGGTAGTGAGGTTGAGGGTTTTGTTTTTTGTTTTGTTTCAATGTGAGTATTGGAATAGAAAATAAAGGTTTTTTTCCCTCAGTGGCTTTTACTCTGTCTGTCACTCACAGACCAGTGGAGTAGACTATGGAGAAAGTTAGGAGCAGGCAGAACTAGAGCTGGAATGATCAGTCCATATTCAGAGCTGGAACTAAAGGGGAGTGACAGCAGTAAGATGTACAGTGCTGAAAGGGGATGTCACAGAATGAAGCTCAGTGAGGTGGACATTTATGGAATCTAACCTAGAGCAAAAGATGCAGAATGAAGGAGATCTTCCACATTGTGAGTGATTGTAGACTGTCATGGAAGTGACTGATTCATCTCAACACAGCAGGACCTCAGCTCCCCAAGAAAAGGGGACTTGCAAGTTACATAGAGGCACCCAGACTTGTTAGGTGGGAGGAGAGTTAGTGAAAACTAAGAGCTGCTGCTTTTTCTTTTTTTTTTTTTTTCTTTTTAATTTAGTCATTGAAGTTTTATTTCATTGAAGTTTTACTGATTCTGACACAGCATACTTTGAGGATCAAGTAAATTATAATCACCATAGTAAAATATTATATTGAGTATTTTAGATGACAAAGTCTTTTACTTTTTGATTATAAGTTATTGCAAACAGTTTTCCTGATAAAAACATATAAATATTCTGGATGAAAAATAAAAACAACAGAGTTGACAGCAACGTAAGAAACTGCCAAGGTTAAGTTGAGGAAAAAAACAAGATCTCAGAGAGTACCAACGTCACTTTCACTCTCGGCATTTGCTACTCCCATAAATTTTGAACTTTTATTCTGATAACCTTGCATAGCAAGAAGGGCAGAAATCAAATCCCAAGGTCTGTACAAGATGGAAAAATCTAATAAAAAATCCTTCCTGCAATAAACTGGTACCCCAAACAGCTAAGCCTCCTGGAAAGAGTGAACCAGAAGTTCCAGTGTTTATAAGATCTTGCAGCCCAAGCTTCACTTGCGTAGTTCAGGAATACTTAAAGTAGTTTTGGACAGGTCATGCTCACAGGTAGAGCAAAGGAAAATCCTCTCCAGAATGGACAATCATCCTAGGCATTATTCATCAGATAAATATTCTGATACAATGAACAACACACAATTCAAGATAACTGGGAACACAAGAAACTAATAACAAATGAGCAACAATCAACAGAAACTACAAACAACAAAAATAGACTCACAAAGACTCTATATATCATCAGAGGCAGGTTATGATAATTATGCTTCCTAAATAAAAGACGATTTTGGAAATACATTCAGGGAACAAGAAACCAAAAAGTGGCATAGTATATGTGGTAGTTAATGTTATGTGTCAACTTGGCTGGGCCTGGTTTTGAGTGGCTGGGCAGCTGGGTGTAGTTATTCCCCATGATAAGATTGGTAATCAACTCCATAATGGAAACTACTGGAGCAGCTGAGTTGCCTTAGAGATGTGGCCTGCTTCCAGTATATGAGGAGAAATGTTGAGAAAGGTCTCTGCACTTTGGGCATGCTTGAATCCTGTATGTAGCTGAGTCCTCATTCAGCAGCCTGCCACATTGTCTGCTGATCTTGGGAAGTTAATGGACTAAAATTAGTGGCCTGCCATGTGGTTTGATAATTTTGGGACTGTGCCACTGTCCTTCTCAACTTTGGGTTTGTCAGCCTCAGCACTCAGCAGCTGGTGAGTGAAGAGACGCCTCCAGCTCCAGTGGGTCAGGAGCAAGAGGCAGGGCTGAAGCCCAAGGTCAAGGGGCTTTCACCCAGCCCCTAGAGCTGGCACTTTGACCTGGGACTTCTAGCCTCCTAAACAGTAAGAGAATAAATCCCTGTTTGTTAAATCCACCTATTTGTGGTATTTCTGTTAGAGCGGCACTGGATAACCAAAACAGTAGATTTGAAAAGTAACAAAATACAACTTTTAGAAATAAAAAATAGAATAAAATAACCAAAATAAAGAACTCAATAGATGGGATTCTCAGCATGTTACACATACCCAAAGAGATAATTAATGAACTGGAAAGTAAATAAGAAAAATTACCCAGAATATTGTATAAAGAATTGAAAATATAGAATATACAATAGAGAAGGTAAAAAACAAAACAACAGAGAGTATAATGAGAAGGTCTAACATATGTTTACCAGAGTCCCAGAAAGATTTGATAGAATGCAGTAAGAGTAACATTTGAAGAGAAAATATTCAGGAATGAGTGAAGTTACCAATTCACAGAATCAAGAAGCCCAACAAATCCCAAGCAGAATAAATAAAAAGAAACCATACCTAGGCACATTATAAAGAAGCTGCAGAAAATCAAAGTGAAAAGAAAATCTTAAAAAGCAGACAACTTAGAAACAAGACTGCTTAGAAACCAGAAGAGTATGAAATGGCATCTTCACTGTGCAGAAAGAATATAAATGCCAACCTAGAATTCCATATCCAGAGGAAAATTTTTCAAAAAATAGAGGTGAAAAGGGTATTTCAGACAAACGAAAGCTGAAAGCCTCTGCTTTAAGAAAGCCTTTCCTAAAGGATGTACTTCATACGTAAGGAAAATTATCTAAGATGCAAGAAAGCATGAAGAGCCCCAAGAGACTAGTGAACCATGAGAACCTCAGCCTACATGACCCTGAGACCAAAGCTAGATGGTGCCCAGCTACCACTGTCAACCACTCAGAAAAATAGATCAAAATAGGAGATCCTGGATAGAATGGAAGAAGAATGTGTAACAAAACTCAAATTAAAAAAAAGACCAGGCTTTGGTATTGGTTCAATGAGAGATACATAGACCAATGGAATAGAATTGAGAACCCAGGTATAGATCCATCGACCTATAGTCAGCTGATCTTTGACAAA
>NW_006921964.1:1337442-1339008 GCF_000298275.1 Orycteropus afer afer | reverse complement strand
AAGATAATCCTGGACCCCTGAGCCTTGAAGGGAAGGATATAGAAGTGGACTAAACCCCAACTAGCAGAAGAATTTGCATGAAAATAAAAAAAAAAAAAAAAGGAGACATACAGACTTGCAGTCTGGCAGCAATCTGAACAGCACAGACAGCTTGGAGATTCCCGAGTGCTGGTAGGACCTAAGAATTAACCTAAAAATCAGCCCTGCTAGCAAGGTACTGCACGAAGGACTGCTCTTGTGGCTGAGGAATAAAAGGGGAAACAGTGGCAAAGAGGAAGGTGGGCTGAGCTGTGGACTTTTGACTGTCCGGAGGATGCAGCCATTTTGAATGTTTACACGCGGCTTGACCATTTTGGATATTTAAAGAGACAGTGCTCTCCCAGATTCCAGGGACTTAAGAACAGTTTCTGCTTCCAGTAACCCCAAGGACACTCCGGACCTGCACAATTGAAAAGGTGCGACATTCCCCTTGTTACTCTTATACCCCACACCCACTTAGTGAATGGAGCTGTGTCCATCCCCCACTCCCACCCACCTTATGGGCCCGCAGGAACTCCATTCCAGTCTGTGTGCTCAGACGGAGCCTGAGTGCCTTGCCCTGTCCTCCACCAATTTTTTTTTCTTTTTTGCTTTTTCTCTTTCTTTTTTCTGGTGTTTAGTTTGCTTGTATTTGTCTGTTTTAAAACTACTATTATTAATAATACATTTGTCCTTTTCACTATTATTATTTATTCTACCCCTCCCAGGTCCTAGTTTTCAGCTTTTTTTCTTTTCCCTGTTCCTGGTTTAAAATTTTTCTTTTTTTTAATAATTTAATTCTTTTTCTTTTTTTTACACCTATTTTCTCATTTAAACCCCATTCCTTGTTTTTCTTTTTGCATTTTTTTCATTTTTCCCATTTTTCTTCATTTTTCTCCTTCTCTACCTTTTTTCTCTTAGTGCCCTATCCCCAGATATTACAGCTTTTCTTGGTTTTTTCCTTCTTCTTTTTCCCTTTTTTCTCTTTTTGGTTACTGTTCCTGTGGGATCACACAGTGTACTCTTGTCCATGTGCTTTTACTTTTTTGATGGTTATTCGATTGTAATTTTTGTCTATTTGAGAGGGAGACAGCAACAGTCCCCGTAAGACATAACTACACCCACACAGCCTGCACCTTCACTTACTGAGTGAGAGCCACCTCCTCCATCTCTCCACCAACAGGCCAATGATAAAAAAAATCACCAAGAAAAAGCTAAAACATCCTTGGCTGCTCTCCACAAACAGTTAACAGAGATCTAAATACAACTCTGCGATGTCTCAGAGACAACAGACCATCACAGTCCACACAAAGAAGCAAGATAAAGTAATAGAAACAAGGGAACAGGATACACACCCAGAACATATCCCTGATGAAGAAGCAGCATTGGAACTCTCTGATAAGGAATTCAAAAGAATTATATTTAGGTATCTTCTCTGGTAGCATAGTGCCTGAGGCACTTGACTGCTAACCAGAAGGCTGGAGGTTCAAACCCACTAGCCACTCCTTGGAAGGAAAATGGGACAATCTACTTCCATAGTGATACTGC
>NW_006921964.1:1331583-1333022 GCF_000298275.1 Orycteropus afer afer | reverse complement strand
AAAAGTCAAGGAAATGTTTATCTATGGAAGGAAATTTTCTTTGTTTATTCTCAGGGGTGGGAGGGGAGGGAATGGAACACTGTTAGATAGATAGAGATAAGTACTGATTTGGGTGAAGAGAAGGGCAATGTACCAAATGTGAGTGATCAATATGGTGGCATTGAGGAAGAGAAAGACATAGAGAGGTACGTGGGAGGTATAAACAACAAAGTTGAACCCTTTTGCACATATAGTACTGCGTTGTCAGTGAAGGCAAACATGGGTATATGGGTGGATAGATGGGGAGACAGGCTAAACTATTAGGTATGTGTATGAAGCAGGGAGTGTACCCAAGAACATGTATAGGGTTGGCTGACAATGGCCCTATAAGTTTATGTGTATGATCTGAATTCCCAGGTGTATAGCAGAGCTTGGGAGCTCTGGTAGCATAGTGCCTAAGGCACTTGACTGCTAACCAGAAGGCTGGCGGTTCAAACCCACCAGTCACTCATCGGAAGGAAGATAGGGCAATCTACTTCCATAGTGATACTGCCTCTGAAACCTAAGGAGGGGTTGCTATGAGTCAGGAACGACTCGACAGCACATAACAACAACAATAGTAGAGCTTACAAGGGGCAAGGTTGTAGTCACTGCTTGGTCACAGCCAGCTACCCAGAGGAACTGAGTAGTTGAACCTGTGGGCTTGGGACCATAGTCGAAGAGGACATCAAGCTCACTTGACATAACATACTACACAAAACATTGTTCCATCTCCTACTTTGGCGAGTAGTGATTGGGATCTTAAAAGCTTGCAAGCTGCCATCTAGATGCAACTATGGGTCTCTCCTCATCCAGAGCAAAGAAGAATGAAGAAAACAAAAAATTCATGGAAACAATTAGTCCTAGCAACTGGTACACCATCCAGTCTGCAGCCTATATGACTATGAGACAAAAACAGCTACATGGTGCCTGGCTACTACTATCAGCTACTTGGAAGGGGATCTATGGAGGAGATCTTAAAGAGAGAGAGAGAACAATGTGGAACAAAACTCAAAATCATTTGTAGAAAAAAAAGGGGGGGGACCAGGTTTGCTGGTCCAATAGAGCCTGGTGGAACCACTAAGACTATGGCCCCTAGCTGCCCTTCAGGTCTGGAATTCAACCCATACCTGTGGCTTCCAGCCAAACAATAGACAGGCATATGAGTTGAACATTTACCTGAGGCAGATAAACTCCTTGGAGAGAACAATCATGGGAGAAAGAAGGGCTGCTTATGCACAGGGAGACAGTTCAGGGGGCAGGCATGCATGGAGGGATGGACACAGGGAAGAGGTAACTATCAGAAGGAAGAAGGAGGGGAGCTGTTGCATTGTGATAAATTGTGGTGAATGTCATGAGACAAAGTGTATGTGAACTGCTCTATGGAAAGTGAATTTGCTCTGTAAATTTTCACCCAAATC
>NW_006921964.1:1317557-1331419 GCF_000298275.1 Orycteropus afer afer | reverse complement strand
AGGAAGGTCAAGATATTGGTTATCTTTATATGTTGATAAATTGAGTATGCATGTTCTAATTTCTAGCATAACCACCAAAAGAACAGAAATAGGGTATGTAACTTGTAAATCAGTAGAGGGGAAGAAATGGAATGATAAAATATGCTCAAGCGATACCCAAGACAGCAATGAAAGAAAGAACACATAAAACACATACAAAGCCCAAAATAAGATGGTAAATTTAAGTCAAAATATATCAGTAATTGTATTAAATGTAAATGCCCTAAATGCTCTAACTAAAAGACAAAGATTGTCAGAATAGTTTTTAAAATTCTACTTTTTATTACATATAATACTAGCCAAAAGAATTCTGATGTAACTGTATTTGTATCTTACTACAGTAAGAGGGCCACTTCATACAGATAAAAGGTTTAAACTCATCAGGAAGATACTTTAAAAATTGTAATTTATATGTACTTAATGCAGATTCAAAAGGAGCTCAAGTGGCATAATGGGTAAGGCATTTGGCTGCTAACCAGAAGGTCATTGGGTCAAAACTACCAGCTGCTCCACAGGAAGAAGATGAGGCAATCTCCTTCTATAAAGATTTACAGCCTTGGAAACCCAATAGGGGTTGCTGAAAGTTGGAATTGACTCAATATCAGTGGGTAATACATATTCAGAGTGTGTATGCTAAAGTTGAACATAACTAAAGGGAGAAATTTAAAAATCTATAACTTACTGGAATATTTTAACATAACTATCCAAGCAATTGACAGAACAACCCCACGAAAATCAGTAAATATGTAGACAAGTTGAATAATATGACCTAATGAACATGTATGGAGTACTGCACCCACAACTGCAGAATACCATTCTTTACAAGCACACATGGACCATTTCAAAAATTGACTTCTATATGCCAGGAATGAACTGGACACATTATCTCCTTTAATTATTATAAAATTGTAAAATAGGCATCTGGGCTGGAAATCATCCATTTGCCCCACCAAATCCATCATCTGCCCTTCTCTACATGCTCTGAACCCTGTAAGTCTTAAGGAAAATTATCTCAGGTGAAAAGTCTAATGAAGCGGATCAAGGGGCTTGCTGGTCCTTTGGCTTCTAGTTGGGTCCAGCAGGAAATTGGCAGATGAAAGGAGAGTAGAATTCAGATATTTATCTGCAGTAGGAATGCAAGGTGATAAATACCCTACTCCCTCTATGCTGGTTTGCTGAGAATGGCTGTATCCCTCTTCTTCTACTAAGTGTGCTCCTGCCAGGTGGCCCCCTCCATACAGTTACCCTTTCAAAGTTCCAATAACCACTCTTTCTCCTTACTTTCAGGCCTAGGGATGATAATGGCCCCTGACTGCCATTAGTCCTAGGGTATTGTTTCATTCATTGCAGGTTTTCCTAATCCCACCCACACTTTTACTGATGGTTCCTCTACTAAACTCTCTTCAAATTATCCAGTTTGAGTGTTCCATCTGTTTCCTGAAAGGAAGGTTGAGTATTAGCATCCCTATCTGCATGAGAAGGAGCTCTGGTGGCTCAGTGCCTAAGGCATTTGACTGCTACCCAGAAGGTTGTCAGTTCAAACCCAGCAGCCACTCCATGGAAGGAAGATGGGACAATCTACTCCCATAAAGATTTACCCAATGGGGGAACATTGTGTGTCAGAATTGACTCAATGGCAGTGAGTTTGGGTTTTTTGGGTTTATCTGCATGAGAATAAACGTCAGCTTGGGAAGCCAGTGGCACATTACTTCAGCCATGCCTCCTCTCGTTAGAATAGAAATAAGGACAGTTTTCATCCCTTGTTTGTATAATTGATAAGTTTTTAGCATGGCATTGGAACATCTTTCAACTTTATACAGTTCTCAGTGCTTCTTGATTTACTTTTGAATGTGAGTTGTAACATATTTCTTTGCTTCTTAAATATTAGAAACACTATGCTTCTATTTAAAGTATCATTTTAGTTTAATATAAAGTATTTTGGATTAATTTTGGGCTAGTTGGGGGCCATGTGCTGGCATGGGTAAGGGGAGGTATGGAATAAAAAGAGTCCAGGACCACCATGATAACATTAGGAAGAGGGAGGACACTGAGTTGTGCACATATTATATAGACAACAGATGCTAATACCAACCAGTATATCCACAACACCAAACACCAGGCTACAGATAAACACATAAACATCTGAGAAGATCAGATGGGGGTCAGTGAACAGGAGTACACTCTAGACCAAGGAAGATTCAGCGGAGGCTAATCTTGCACAGATACCAGTGATACAAAATAACCACAATCATTACAGAAACAACAGAAGACACAGAGACACCCAGAAACTGTGGGAGAGAAAACCAATGGATCTATCAACTCAGGACCATAGTATCGGGGGACACCAAACTCAATTGGCACAACAAAATACATAAAAGTCTTATTTGTCATCCTACATTGGTGAGCAGTGACTGGAGTCTTAAAAGCATTCGATCAGTCATCTAAGATGCAGCTAATGGTCTCATCATCAGAAGTGAAGAAGAGTGCAAAAAAACAAGGCCATTTGGAAGCAATCAGCCCTGGGACATGATGGCCCTTAGGACCAGAACTAGATGGTGCCTGGCTACCAATGCCAGCCACTCAGGAAAGGATCAAATCTGAAGATCCTGGATAGAGTGGGAGGAAAAACGTGGAACAAAATCCAAAAACTCAATAATGACCAGAATTACCAGTTGAATGGAGTCCGGTGAGACCCCTAATACTACGGTTCTGGGATACATTCTGGGCCTGGAATAAAGCTCACTTCCAGGAGCTGGCTCTCAGCCCAATAGTAAACAAGATATACATGCAGACCACTCAACCCAGGGTGACATACCCACATACTCTATGGAAATGCATCCCTTGGAGCAATCAGCTACAGGCACCAGAGGGGCAACACTCGCACAGATGAAATGCAGGACACACAGGAGTACAAAACTATGAGGGGCATGGGGGTAGGGTTACTGGTCAGGAGGGTAGGAGACTGGGTTAGGGTTGGGGATGGTATATAGGGAGTGAAACTAAATGTACACGTAATGTTGAATGTAAAACAAACTCTAAAAAAAAAATAATCCGGGGAAAATATATAAATAAAGTATCTTTTTTCAAAGTGGAACAAAATTCAAAAACAAAACTGACCAGAATTATTGGTCAGATAGAGTCTGGTGGAACCGCTGAGACTATGGCCCTGGGTTACCCTTCAGGCCTGGAAATGGACTCATTCCCATGGATTGGTTCTCAGCCCAACAGTAGAAAGACCTATATACAGAACACCTACCCCAGGGCAATGCACTCACTTACTCTAGGGAGATGCACCCCTTAGAGCAATCAGCCAGGAGACACCAGAGGGACAGCATTCACCTAAAGGGAAAGCTGGACAGACAGGAATGCATCATTAAGAAGGGCACAGGGAGGGGAGGGGAGCCACAGAGACAGGAGAGAAAAGTTTGTTATGGTCTGGGATGATAATCAGGGTTTGAAATAAAATGTGCAGGAACTGTTGAATGTAAAAAAAAAAAAATTGTTTGGTAAATTTGCACCCAAAGCCCAATAAAATTTTAAAAATAAATAGTTAAATATAAAGTATTTTTTTCAATTGCTTGTTAATTAATTCTTTGTCATAATGCCTTTTAGAGGAAATTGTTTAATACAGTGATGATGACCTCAGAATTTAATACCCCCATGGTATTTTGTCTTTTCTTTTTTTTTTTTTTAATTATTTATTTATTTTGCTGTTTTTCAGATCGCCATGAAGTTATTTCCAAAGAAATATTGGAGCTGGACCCATGGGAAAACCAATGGAATGTTGTAGCCATTAACGTCCTCATGCATGATAGCTATGATGTGTGCCTGGTGGCCAGGATGAATCCCCGAGACCTAATCCCTCCACCTTCAGATTTGGTGGAAGAAGGCAATGAGCACTGAGGTCACATTGCTATATAATCTCCTTTTGTGTCTGCAGATGAGGCACTTGGAATGGAGAGAGCCCACAGACACCCATCAGTCATCCTGGTAATAAGTATTGCATGTGTAGTGGCCCATGTGCAAAGCAGAGTATATTGGGCACTGTGAGGTAGAGTGCCAGCACCTGCCCTCAAGGCCCTCCCAATCTGATAGACTAGATAAGACTCTACAAGGCAGAATGTGAATACTGACTACAGGAGCAGGACAGGAGGGTGAATGCCACAGGAGTGCAAGGAAATAAAGAGATCTTGCACTGCTGGGGGACTCAAGGACAGCATTGCCAAGAAGCAAACCTTTTATCAGGGCCATGAAGGATGAAGAGGAAGCAGTCCATTGGTGCAGTTGGTGGTAAGGTTCCTGAAACAGCTGAGCAAAGGCCCAACGTGGGAAAGCACCACATTTGAAGCATCCCAACTAGCCAGGTTGCTTGGGGAACAGGGTTTACTACTAAGACTAGAAAAGTAGGCAGTAGCTAAATGACCAATGCCTGAAATACTGAGGATTTTGAACCTGGGTATTTGGGCAGGAGAATTACCTAAAAATAATGGTGGTAAAGGAAAGTAGACTTTTTCTGCTCTGTTCTGGCTTCAGTCTTACAACTATTGCCTATTCTCATTCAGAATACCCTTCTGTTGTAGCAATACAGCCAGCAGTGTGGCTAGCAGTGGACTACAAGTCCATGCCAGCCATGGCACCCAAACCAAACCACAGTGAGCAGAACAATTCAGTCCTGGGCTGAGTCTATGTCAGGAAGCCGAGATGAGGAATTCTACAGCCTGGTCCACTTCCGGGTTGATACAAAGAGTCTTGGACTGCCTTCCCCCAAGCTCTCAGACATACATGATCTTCTGCAATCTGGCCCTTAGGAATTAGGCCAGTCCCTGGAATGGATGAGAGAGGAAGCAGAGTTGCTTTGGCTACCTGCTTCCCTGTGGGACCCAGCCTTTGCAATATCTTCCCAACTGTTGTAGGGTAACAATGAAACCACCTTTTTCAGCCCACAATTGAGCTTAACCAGAAAACCATCTGTGTCTGTGTTAGGGACTACGTTTAACCAACACATGGGAAATCTATCAGGACTGTTTTAACTCAAAATCTTAGACATGGTCAGAGTACCATCTGTACTTCTGGAAGCACCGTGGATTCAAAAAATAAATTTTGTAGTTGTGTTTCAACAATTTTCCAAAAGAGGTTTACATTGCACCAGGCTATTTTTTTAAGCATAACTAAACCAATTGCCATCAAGTTGACTCCAATTCATGGAGACTCCATCTTTGTCAGAGTAGAATTGTACTTCATTGGGTTTTCTAGAAGTAAATTGCTAGACCTTTCTTCTGAGGCCCCTTTGGGTGGATTTGAACCACCAGCCTTTATGGCTAGCAGCCAAGCACTTAACAATTTTTGCCACCCAAGGACTCCATTTATTTAAGCATCAGTGGCTAGTAATTCCTTAATAGAAAACTCATGTCCCCAGGGTTTTTCCAGAGGGAGACAAACTCTAGATCCAGACAGTTCTTTGGTTAAGTGTGACTATGGGGACCCTCAGACCTACGTCCTAGGTTTTAGCTGCTGGCTCAGGAAACAGAGACAGGTCTAATGGAAACTTGAGCCACTTGGAAATTTGCTTCTTCCACCATGGAGGCAAGGCCACTGAGACTATCCAGGTAATTTCCCCAAGTAATCTAAATTCCAGGAGAGCGGAGTCCACATCTGTGTCTTCTCAGTTGTACCCCAAGGGCCTACATGGTACCTGGCACAGGATAGGTATTTGGGTGGTCTGAGTGGGGCAGCATTTCTCAATCAGAGGTTTTGGTCTCTGACCATGTCTAGGATTCTGAGTTAAAACACACTGATAGAATTCTTCCCCTGATGGAGGACACAACCTGTGGCTCCTTTTTCTTCACGGTGGCCTGTGCCAGTTGGTGGCAGTCACAGCAGAGGACAGTCACTGTAGGATCTCTGCTTCCCTGAGCTACTCTGAAAAGAATCACTGTGCTTACCTCAATGTACTTGAACATACTAGAAGCTGTCCCAGTTCCCTAGATCAAAGAGGCCTTGTTGGTATATCATGACATATCTTTTAGATATATTGAATTCAAGATCTGAGTTCTAGTTCCAGCTCTGCTGCTTTAACTAATTGTGTGATCTTAGACAAAATAACCTTATAACCTTAAAGTCTTATTTTCCTCGATACAAATAGGAAGAAAAATTCTACATACTTTATAGGGTAGATGTGAAGACTAAGTGAGAAAGTTCTGAGCAGGATGCCTGTTAAAAACACTAAAACAAGAAACATTATTTAACTGCCATCATTATTATTATCACTATCAGTTTTAGTCAATATTGTTCACAAAACAAAGTGCCCAAAACAGAACTTGCTACTTTCATTGAATCTCTCGGATTTTAGAGCAAGATTTACATGTGGATTGAGATAGTTCTTAATCCTTAGACCCAAGCCACTGGGCTCTTCTGGTTGGTGTTCTGGGAAATGCACTGACAGCCCAAGGGATGATGGACCAGGGCTTTGCTGGAAGCTAAGACATCTCTGATGGCTTTTGTGTGCAGCCTCCTCGAGATAGACCTTTTCAGGCAGCAGAGGTACCTGAGGCTGATCCTGGGTGAGACTGCCACCCACTCAGTAAGAAGTATGACGGGTACAGTGTGACTCCTGTCTAATGTGAGACCTCATATGGGAAATGTCAGGAGGGAGATAGCTGGAGAATCCTGAGGGCAAGTAGAGGAGGGCAGAGGACCTAGGCCTAGCTGTCTGGGAAGGATGGAAGGGAATCTACACACCCAGTTTCTCAAACGTCCTTCTGTGGAAGCCCTGGAATCCAAATAGGTACTTTGTGATTTCAGATGTTTGATCTTACAATTGTATATAATGGACTAGTTGCTTGCTTTAGTGCTTATTTCACGCTCTGGGTACTCCTTGTCTAACTTTCATAATTGTAATTAAAAACAAGAAGTCCCACCCTCTTATTCTTAGATATTGTATGCGAGTCAACTCTGAAACAAAATTTCCTGTCAGACCTTTTTCACTTTAATTGGAAACTCCTAATACTGCATTAAGGCTTCTTATAAAGCATCTACTTTTTGCTAGTTCTTATGTTTGTGAAACAAGGTTGCTTGAAACTAAGCAACAGAGTGTAAGAAGGAAATAATTTGGATGCTGAAGCTGACAGAAGACTGCAGCTGTCAACCATAACTGACTTCAGTTTTTGTGTTCAACAGTGCAGCCTCATTGTTCTCTCTGATTGACTCTATAATGAGCATGTGCTTTAGATTTGAACTTACAAAATAAAATTTTGCTAATAAAATACTGCTTTCATTTTGTTTATCATATTGCAATTCAATGTAACTGTTCTTTGAGAAAGGGGTTCCTGCTCTTGGAGAATGCATGCATCACGAAAGTGAAGGAATTCTCAGCCAGGAGGTCAGAGAGAGGCCAAAGTGGGGGGCATGCCAGGAGGGTAAGGACCAGTGGTGGTCCGATCTCCAGAGTGGCTGAAGCCCAGAGAATGTCAAGAAAAGAAGAATGTACAACACCACACCAGGAAGCCAGGTCTTTACTCTTCAACAGACTCAGGTAAGGATGTCCTCTGAGAACAAACTTCCAGCCTACTGGAGATGATCAGGGTGAGAACAGCGGTGAGAGGCCAAGAGGAGCCTATGTTGGTGCCCAGAAAGCCTGAGTGAGCAGTGGACTAGAGCAGTAGTGCTAGTGCAGGGCGGCCCCATGTGGAGAGCAGAAGCACATCAGAGCAAGGAGATGCCAGGAACTTGACTGAGTCTTCCAGAAAAGGATGGCCAATCAGCCAAAGACCAAAAGATCTTTCAAAGGATCCCTCTTGGTGAGGGCACCCACTCTTCTATCAGTGTTTCTTAAAAGAGAGCTTCCAACTGGATGGCTGTAGCTGGGGGCCTGGTGGGATGACACCAAAAGAGAGAAGAGGCACTGAGTGCAGAAGTCATCCCACTTTTTTGCCAACCCTCACAGACAGGTGTCTTCTCATAGTCATTGCCATATTCTTCCTTGTAAACGGATGTAAGGACCCTGGCCCAGCTTATGGGGATATCCTGCCCAAAGCCATAGTCATCCCATTCCTTTTTCACTACTTCCATAGTGATACTGTCTCAGAAACCCAAGGAGGGGTCGCTATGAGTCGGGTCCGACTTGACGGCACATAAAAACATGGTCACGGGGTATAACTCTGGCCAAAGATACAAGGAGAAGTCTACTGAGGGCCTTTGTGGCATTTGAACTGAGTTTGCCAGTGTGGCTTGTGGGGTGGGCAAGTTTTCTGACTCCTTAAAAATAGATGTAGAGAAACATGTAGCTCCTCTTCAGCAGAGTGTTGTCAAGTCTGCATGAGCCTGGAACTGCAGTGACTGTCCTACAGCTGGGAAAGGAGGTGTCACCAGGGTTGCATTTCTTCTGGAGGCTCAAGGGAGAATCCGTTTCCTTGCCTCTTCCTTGTCTTTAGAGGTACACTCCTTGGCTTATGGCCCCTACCACTCATTGCAACCCCTCCTTGGGTTTCTGGGGTGGTTTCACTATGGAAGTAGATTGCCCAACCTTCCTTCCAAGGAGTGGCTGGTGGGTTTGAACCACCAGCCTTCTGGTTTCAGTAGTCAAATGGCTTAGGCACTACACCACCAAAGTTCCCAACTCTATCTCTAAAGTCAGCAATCACATCACTGCCTGGCTTCCATGTCACATCACCTTCTCTGACTTCCTGTTCTGCCTCCCTCTACCACTTTTAAGAACCCGTAGGATTACATTGGGCCCAACTGGATAATCCATGATAATCTCCCTATTTTAAGATCATGAGACTAGCAACTTTAATCCCATCTGCAACTTAACCCCTTTGGCTATATAACATTACATATTCACAGATTCCAGGTATTAGGAGGTGAACAATTTGCAGGGCCATTATTCTGCCTGCCATACCCCCCAAATTCCCTAAATTGCCTATAAGTACAGTATACACAGATTTGTGTGTACAACCTATTCAGGATTTCACATGCACACCAAAGATTAGGAGCCAAAGGGAGGAACTCAGGTGAAATCCACAGCAGATGTCTCATTGCTGAGAACATGCTACCTTAAGTTCTCCATGAAGTCCTAAAAAGGGGACAGTGAGTTGGAAAGAAAATCTCTTCCTGAAGGATTACATCCACTCTGCTGTAACATGAAGCATCTCATGGGTTGATACATGCTATAGGAAGTATAGGGAGCTCTGGTAGCATAGTGGCTAAGGCACTTGACTGCTAACCAGAAGGTTGGTGGTTCAATCCCACCAGCCACTCCTCGGAAGAAAGATGGGGCAATCTACTTCCATAGTGATACTGCCTCGGAAACCCAAGGAGGGGTCGCTATGAGTCGAGTCTAACTTGACGGCACATAAAAACAACAACATAGGAAGTATAAAGAAGCAATGTAACAGCTAAGCAAAAACCAGTACATGAGTTAAGTGCTACTTTGGTTAAAAAACAAAATTGTTCAAACTGCTGGAGAGCCCAGAAGAGAGGATGCATGGCTTTAGGGCGTCCTGGGAAGGTCCTCTCCTGGGGCAGAGGAGCAAGTGAGCATGGAGTCTGCCACATGGGCAGGAAAGAGGACAAGCATTCCAGGCAGAAGGAGAGCCTGTGAGTATGAAGGGCATTGTGTGTTCAGGGCACAGAGAAGCTCTGTGTGAGCAGCATGGTGGGTGATTGGCTGGAGAGTTGACTGGGCAAATGTGAAGGACCTTGGGCATTGAAGTTGTAGAGGTCACCATGATGGTCACATTCAGGATGGATCAGAGTGGGCAACCTGATAGAAGGCTGTTGGAAGAGTCCAAGGCAGGAGATCAACTAAGGCAAGGACAGTTGGAAGGGGGAGGGAAGGCCAGAACCCAAGAACATTGCTGGAGTCAAGTGGATGGGACTTAGGAATCCTGGATTCCAAACTCCTGACTATGTGAGCTCAGGCAGGTGGGCCCACCTCTCTGGTCTCAGTTTCCTCACCTGCACCACCACCACCCCCAAGTTGTTGTGAAGATTATGTAAGAATATCTGCTTAGCAAGTTATGCACAAAGAATGTGCTCAGCAGCATTGCTTACTAGTATTATTGGTGGCATAGTGCCTAAGGCATTTGACTGCTAACTATAAGCCTGATAATTCAAACCCACCAGCCACTCCTCAGAAGGGAAGTTGGGCAATCTACTTCCATACTGATAGCACCTAAGAAACCAAAGGAGGAGTGGCTGTGAGTCGGATTGGACTCCACAGCAGTGTGTATTTTTTTTGTTTTGGTTTTGGTTTTGGTTATTATTGGTCAAAGGTAAGGGAAAATCTTGTTGATCCTGGGCTTCTGTGTGGGACAGTCAACTAAAATTGATAAAAACCAAGAAATAGAAGTAATAAAATGATAATTTATGAATATGAAGGTAATTACCAGAAAAAAATTGCTAGAAGAAGACATCATGTTTGGTAATGTAAGAAGGGGTTCAGCAAAAATGAGGGATAGACTCTGTCTTAGTTCTCTAGTGCTGCTATAACAGAAATACCACAAATGGATGGCTTTAACAAATATATTCTCTCACAATTCAGGAGGCTAGAAATACAAATTCAGGGTGCTGGCTCTAGGGAAAGACTTTCACTGTCAGCCCTGGGGGCAGTTGCTTGTCTCCTTTCAGCATCTGTGAGCTTGGCATCCCTTGAAGATCTTTATGTGTCTAGGAATCAGTGTTCCCCTGGATTTGAGAAGTTCACTCTCCAGGGACCCTGAGTCCAAAGGATGCACTCTGTTTCTTGCTCTTCTTTCTTGGTAGTACTGGAGTCCCTTGATGTCTGCTCATTTGCCTAATCCTTTTTATATCCCAAAAGAGATTGACTGAAGATACAGCCTGATCCTGTAGATTATATACTGCCTTGTTAACATAACTGCTTCTCATCCTGCATCATTATTAATATAAAAAAAAAAAAAAAAAAAAAATTCCCGTCAAGTTGAATCCCACTCATAGTGACCCCTCCTTGGGTTTCCAAGGTGGTATCACTACAGAAGTAGACTGCCCAACCTTCCTTCTGAGGAGTGGCTGGTGCGTATGAACCGCCAATCTTCTGGTTAACAGTCAAATGCCTTAGGCACTACACCACCAGAGCTCCCATAGAGGTGAGGATTTATAAGACATAGGATAATTTCATCAGATCACAAAATGGAGGATAATTACACAATACTGAGACTTATAGCCAACAAAGATGACAAATATTTTGAGGGAACACAATTCAATCCATAACACCCTCCATGACGTGGATTGACACAAGAGCTGCAATGACAAACTCAAATATATCAACTATGGTGAGGAAGACACAGACAGTGTTTTCTTCCATTATACATAAGGTCACCTTGAGTCAGACCCAATTCAATGACAAATAACAGCAACAACCAGGGGAAAAAAAGATAATAGTGAAAAGGCATTTGATAAAATCCAACATCCATTCCTGTTCAGAACTCTCAGCAAAATAGGAATAGAAGGGAAATTCCTCAACATAATAAAGGGTATATATGCAAAGCCAGGGAGCTCTGGTAGCATAGTGCTTAAGGCACTTGACTGCTAACCAAAAGGCTGGCGGTTCGAACCCACCAGCCACTCTTCAGAAGGAAGATGGGGCAATCTACTTCCGTAGTGATACTGCCTCGGAAACCCAAGGAGGGATTGCTGTGAGTTGGGTCCGATTCAATGGCACATAACAACAACAACAACATGCAAAGCCAATGGCCAACATCATTATTAATGGAAAAAGACTCAAGGCATTCCCCTTTCAAATGGGAACCAGACAGGGATGCCCTCTATCACCACTTCTATTCAACATTATATTGGAAGTCCTGGCCAGGGTAATAAGGCAAGAAAGAGAAATAAAAGGCATAAAAATTGGAAAAGAGGAACTAAAACTATCTCTATTTGTGGATGATATGATCCTGTACATAGAAAATCCAAGGGACTCAATAAAAAATACTACTGGAACTAACAGGTTCAGCAAAGTGGCAGGACACAAGGTCATACAAAAATCAGCTAGATTCCTCTACACCAACAAAGAGTCCTAATAAAGAAATAAAGGAAACAATAACATTTACTATAGCTACTAAAAAGATAAAATATCTAGGAATAAACCTCAACAGAGACACAAAAGACCTATACAAAGAAAACTATAAAACACTGCTACAAGAGACAACAAGGGCACTACTTCAATGGAAGAACCTACCTTGTTCATGGATAAGTAGACTAAATATTGTGAAAATGGCAATACTACCTAAAGCAATCTATACATTTAATGCAATCCCAATCCAGACTTCAACAAAATTTTTTAAGGACATGGAAAAACTCATTACTAATTTTATATGGAAAGGAAAGAGACCTCAGATAAGCAGAGCACTTCTCAAGAAGAAAAACAAAGTGGGAGGTCTCACACTCCCAGCACTTAAGAACTACTATACAGCCACAGTAGTCAAAACAGCATGGTATTGATACAATGAGAGACAAATAGACCAATGGAACAGAATCGAAAGTCCAGATATAGACCCATCCATCTATGGAAAACTGATCTTTGACAAAGGCCCAAAACCCATTAAATGGGGAAGAGACAGCCTCTTTAACAAATGGTGCTGGCAAAACTGGATATTCACCTACAGAAAAATGAAACAAGACCCATACCTCACCCCATACACAAAAACAAACTCAAGCTGGATCAAAAACTTAAATAAAAAACCCAAAACTATAAAATTTATCAAAGACAAAGTAGGGGCAAATCTGGGAGCCCTAATTTATGGCATAAATAGACTATCAAGCATAACCCAGAATGTGCAAGGAGATAGAAGACAAGCTAGATGACTGGGACTTTTCAAATATTAAATTCTTATGCACATCAAAAGACTTCATCAAAAGGGTAAAAAGAGAACCTACAGATGGGGAGAAAATATTTGCTTGTGACATATCTGATAAAGAACTTATCTCCAAAATTTATAGAAAACTTCAGCACTTTAACACCAAAAAGACAAATAACCCAATTCACAAATGGGCAAAAGACTTGAACAGACACTTCACCAAAGAAGATATGCAGGCAGCTAACAAACACATGAGAAATTGCTCGCAATCATTAATCATTAGAATTAAGCAAATCAAAACAACAATGAGATGTCATCTCACCCCAGTAATAATAGCAAAATCCAACAAGTTAGAAAATAACAAATGCTGGTGAGGTTGCAGAGAGATTGGAACTCTTGTGCACTGCTGGTGGGACTGTAAAATGGTACAATCATTGTGGCAAACAGTATGGCATTTCCTTAAAAAACTAAAAATAGGTGTGGCTGGCAAGATGGTGGACTAGGCAGAAAGTCTGCACAGACCCTCTTCAACAACGAAAAGGGAAACCAATTAACACGGACACACAAGATAATCCTGGACCCCTGAGCCTTGAAGGGAAGGATATAGAAGTGGACTAAACCCCAACTAGCAGATGAATTTGTGTTAAAATACCAAAAAAGGAGACACATGGAGCTGCGGTCTGGCAGCGATCCTAAGCAATTCTGATGGCACAGACACGTTTGAGATTCCCGAGTGGTGGTTGTTATTGTTGTTGTTATTTGCCATTGAGTCGGCCCCAACTCATAGCGACCCCTCCTTGGGTTTCTGAGGCAGTATCACTATGGAAGTAGGAATGCCCAACCTTCCTTCCAAGGAGTGGTGGTAGGACCTAAGAATTAACCTAAAAATTAACCTAAAAATCACCCTGCTAGCCAGGGACTGCATGGAGGACTGTGCACTGTCGCTGGGGAACAAATGGAGAAGGTGAACAGAAAGGTGGGCTAAGCTGTGGACTTTTGCCAGTCTGGAGG
>NW_006921964.1:1283385-1312242 GCF_000298275.1 Orycteropus afer afer | reverse complement strand
TAGAGTGACTCTGTGTATTCTTTCCATCTTCTTTTGATGTTCCCTGCATCATTCAATGTTTTGCCCTTAGAATCTTTCAATATTGCAACTCGAGGCTTAAATTTTTCCTCAATTCTTTCAGCTTGAGAAATGCCAAGCATGTTCTTCCCTTTTGGTTTTCTAACTCCAGGTCTTTGCACATTTAATTATAGCAATTGGCTTTGTCTTCTCAAGCTGCTCTTTGAAATCTTCAGATCAATTCTTTTATCTTGTCATTTCTTCCATTTGCTTTAGCTACTCTCCGCTCAAGGGCAAGTTTCAGAGTCTCTTCTGTCATCCATTTTGGTCTTTTTTCTTTTGTTGTCTTTTTAGTGACTTCTTGCTTTCTTCTTGGATGATGCTCTTGATGTCATCCCACAATTCTTCTGGTTTCCAGTCATATATAAATAACCAGTCTATTGGCATGCTATGCCTCTGTTCTGGGGCCTGGGCTGTTCCAGACAGATGGCTTCCCTGGGTGAGAGCAGAAGAGACATGCTAGGATGACTCCTGACTGGCTTCCAGAATCACCCAAGAAATTTATCAGCCAAACTTTAAACCATACTTTGCATATTTGACTTTAAAGGAATTTTGGGGATCTTCTAACCTTATGTTTCAATCTGTTAACATACTCATTCAATTATTCATTTATTCACTTGTTGTTGTTGTCATGTGCCGTCGAGTCAGACCTGACTCATAGCGACCCCTCCTTGAGTTTCCAAGGCAGTATCACTATGGAAGTAGATTGCTGAACCTTCCTTCCAAGGAGTGGCTGGTGGGTCTGAACCACCAGCCTTCTGGTTAGCAGTCAAGTGCCTTAGGCACTACACTACCAGAGCAGGCCCTGGCTGAGTAGCAGGAACCAGGTCTATGGCAGGACAGTGCAGGGACTCCCAGGGCAGTCTAGCACTGGGCCCTGCACTGAGCAGATGCTCAAGAGCTGTCCAAGTATCCTGTGGGCAGAAAGCTGAGGCTTTGCTCTCTCTGTTACCTGCCACCGGTGCTCATTTTGTGCTAGGAAAGCATCCAAAACCTTTGGCAGTAAGGAAGGAGGCTGAAACCTATCTTTTTTCACAGAATGAAGAAAGCACAGGTTCAGGGATGCTGTCCTAGGACTTCCATCTAACCCATGTGTCCACCCATCAGCCCATCCATTTTTCCATATGTCCATCTATCCTTCTTATTTCATCTGCCCATTCTTCCATCTATTCAATCACAAAACCCCCAATCCATGCATTCTTTCACATTCACCTCTCACTCCATCTTCTTTTCTACCTACTATCAGTTAGTACATATAAAAACTTCATCATCAAAGGAAGAAGGCTCAGAAGGAGGAAGTGTGAGTGCTATGATTTCTGGGCTAGAGTTAAGAAATGTGATTGTTAAACCTTTCTTCTGAAGTGTCTCTAAATGGATTTAGAATCTGCAACTTTCTGGTTAGAAGTTGAGCACATTAACTATTTATACCACACAGGGACTCCTCTTTTAATACATCTTAACTATTAAACATTTAGCATTTTAATCAAATTAATACATGCACATAAACATTTCCCAAAAGCTAAATAAGTACATGACTCTTGGCTCTGGTGGCTTAGTGCCTAAGGCATTTGACTGCTAACCAGAAGACTGGCAGTTCAAGCCCACCAGCCACTCCTCGGAAGGAAGACTAGACAATCTACTTCCATAGAGATACTGTCTCAGAAGCCCATGGAGGGGTTGCTATAAGTTGAATCCAACTCAACAGCAGTGAGTATGGTTTTTTGGTTTTTCTTGGCCCATACTCCCTCCTCCCAGTCCTACGCCTCAGAGGCAGCCACTTTTTTTTTTTTTTTTTTTTTTTTTGGTTTTACTTTGTCAACTTTTATTTTATTTTTTATTTTAAGAGTTTGATTATAGTGTAGATCAAATAAGGCAATGTAGATGAAGTGTCTTTGCAATGGGGGGGGTTCAAATTTTAGGAAATCTACTAATATAAAAAGGGTACCAACAGATGGAAAAAAAAACACATGATCATTCCAATAGATGGCAAAAAGTGATTCTGAGAAATTCATCTTACATCCCCAATTTTAAAAACTCAAGAAAAGATACATGCTTCCTTGACATGACTTATATATATATGTGGAAGTCATATATGACTTCCACTTCTAGTCATGTATATGACTTCCACTTCTAGTCATGTTGGAGTAACTAGATTGGCCTTACCCTCCCACTGTAAACACCTAGAAAACTGAACAAAGTATATGAAACCATTCTTTTCAGACATTGGACAATAAGTATAGTCATAGGGTCACTAGGAGTTGAAATTGATTTGATAGTCTTAAGACTGTGAACCCTAAGAGAAAAAAAAATAAAGGAGATGAGCCTTATGACTGCCCCAGCTCTCACCTGGAGACAGTTTCTAGACTGCAGTGCAGGGAGGGGAGTAGAGAGAACCCAAGCAGAGCACATCAATAGACTAAACTTGGGGAGAGCAAGGCAGCTGGAATTTGCAGGACAGAGTACAGAAGAGGGAACAGTGCAGAGATTCCATTCCACAATCCTGCACGGGTATCTCCTTGAGGCTGCTGCTGAACACTAATTTGCACATGCCTAGGTGAAATTCTACCAGGCCAGACAAAGAATTCTTGGTGAATTATAAGCTGAAACCTTCCCAGGGAGGCAAATGAACTTTGACCAGTCAGAATGGAAAGGCCCCACTGAACACCTAGGGCATTCAGTAGAAGTTTTTAAGTAATATTAAACCAGACCTAGAGGGTCAGCAAAAAAAGAAGACCCTCAATTACATAGATAGACACAGTGGCTGCAACAATGGGCTCAAATGTAGCCATGATTGTGAGTATGGCTCAGGACCAGGCAGTATTTTGTTCTATTGGACACAGAGTCACTATGAATTGGACCCAGCTCAACAGCACTTAACAACAGAATAAATGCCACTCTTGACCCACTATATTAAAGATTAAAATAAGCCATGAAAGGGTCAAGCTGATTCACGAAACCATAATGCCCACCAAAACAAAGTCCAATCATCTATAAAGGAAGATAACAAAATCTAGGAAGTATTCACAAAGGTTATTCAAAAATAGCTAGACATTCAAAGAATTAGGTAAATGTGACTCACAGCCAGGAGAAAAACCAGTCCATAGAAACAGACTCTAGAAATTACAAAGATAATGGAATTAACATAAAAGGACTTTATAACAGCTTTATATGTGTGTCTAAGGATCCCTGGTGGTACAGTGGTTAAACATGCACCTACTAACCAAAAGCTCAGTGGTTTGAAACCACCAGCAGCTCCACTGATTTGGCAGCAATAGACTTTTTTTCAGTTTTATGTGTGTGTTTATATATATTCATTTGTGAACTGCTCATTATTTGTATCAATCAAAGGTATAGAGGAACAAAAGATACTAGTTTTCCTCTAAGGAACCCCCTCTACCAACACACGGTAACACTTTTCCTTTCCTGTTCTAGGGAACAGAAGGCCAAAAAGTGTTCCCAAGTGTCCCAGTAAATACTGGTAGTCTGCAACTTACGACAGGATTCTGTTCTGATTTGCATCAGTTCTGACATAAGTTGAATATCTCATTTTTTTTCTTAATTTTAAGAGTTTGTTTTACATTCAACATAAAGTGTACATTTAGTTTCATTCCCCATTTACCATGTCCAACCCTAACCCAGTCTCCTCCCCTCCCTACCCTGTAACCCTCCCCCTGTGCCCCTCATATTTATGCACTCCTGTTTGTCCTGCATTTCCTCAATTTGAATGTTGGTCCTCTGGTGTTCCGTGGTCTGTTGCTCTAAGGACTGTATTACCATAGAGAATGTGGGTGCATCATCCTGGGTTGAGTGGTTTGTGTGGACATCTTGTTAACTATTGGGCTGAGAGCCCGCCCCCCTGGGAGAGAGTTTTGTTCCAGGCATAGAATGTATTCCAGGGCCATAGTATTGGGGGTCTCACCAGATTTCAGCTGACCAGTAATTCTGGTCATTATTGAGGTTTTGGATTTTGTTCCATGTTTTCCCCCCCACTCTATCCAGGATCTCCAGATTTGATCCTTTCCTGAGTGGTTGGCATTGATAGCTGGGCACCATCTAGTTCTTCTGGTCTCAAGGGCCATCAATCATGTCCTATGGCTGATTGCTTCTAAATGCCCTTGGTTGATTTTGTTTTGTTTTGCGTTCTTCTTCCCTTCCAATGCTAGGAGACTGTTAGCTGCATCTTAGATAGCTGCTTGAAAGCTTTCAAGACTCCAGTTGCTACTCACTAATGTAGGATGTGGAGCAAAGCTTTTATGTATTTTGTTGTGCCAACTGCATTTGGTGTCCCCCAGCACTATGGTCTTGACACGGTAGATCTATTGGATCTCTATCCCATAGTGTCTGGTTGTCTGTAAGGGATAACTGTGTCTGTCATCTATTGTTTCTGTAAGGACTGCAGGTATTTTGTATCACTGGTGTCTGTGTAAGATTAGCCTCAGCTGAATGTATCCTTGGTCTCGAGTATACTTCTGTTCAACCCTGTCTGATCATCTCAGGTGTTTATGTGTTTATCTGTAGCCTGGTGTTTGGTGTTAATGGTAATGCAGTATTGTGGACACATTGGTTGGTATTAGCATCTGTTGTCTATCTCTTATGTGCACAATTTGTTGTCCTCCCATTTCTAATGTTATCATGGTGGTCACAGATCCTTCCCGGATATCCCTCCCCCTACCCACGTCAGCGTGTAGGCCCCAACTAGCCCGAAATTAATCCCTCCTTTTCCCTCCCCATCCTGGCAACCTACTGGGTGAGTTCCCTTTCCCAAGCAAACCCTTCTCTGTCTTTTTACAGTAATGGGCTCATACAGTACTTGTCTTTCTGCAATTGACTTATTTCACTCAGCAGAATGTCCTCCAGGTTCATCCACATTGTGAGATGATTCGCATATCCCTCATTGGTCTTTAATGTAGTACCATAATTTGGTTAGCCACACATCCATTGATGGGCATTTAGGTTGTTTCCATCTCTTTGCTATAGTGAATTGTGCTATGATGAACATAGGTGTATGTATGTCTGTCCGTGCACTATCTCTCACCTCTTTAGGATATATTCCTAGTAATGGAATTTCTGGGTCAAATGGTACTTCCATTTTCAGTTTTTCAAGGAAACACCATGCTGTTTGCCACAATGGTTGTACCATTTTACAATCCCACCAGCAGTGCACAAAAGTTCCAATCTCTCTGCAGCCTCACTTTTGTTGTTGTTTTTATTATTGTTGTTGTTGCTGTTAGGTGCCATCGACTCAGTTCTGACTCATAGCCATTCTATGTACAACAGAATGAAACACTGCCCTGTCCTGAACCTTCCTCACAATCCTTTCTATACTTGAGCCTATATCTTTGTAACCACTGTGTCAATCCATCTCGCTGAGGGCCTTCCCCTTCTTTGCTGACCCTCCCGTTTACCAAGCATGATATCCTTCTCCAGGGAATGGTGCCTTCTGACAACATGACCAAAGTACAAGAGATGAAGTCTGGCCATTCTAGCTTCTAAGGAGCATTCAGGATGCACTTCTCCCAAGACAGATTTGTTCTTTCTTCTGGCAGTCCATGGTATTTTCAGTATTCTTCACCAACACTACAATTCAAAGGCATTAACTCTTCAGTTTTTCTTATTCATTATCCAGATTTCAATGCATATGAGGTGATTGAAAATATCACAGTTTGAGTTAGGCACCTTAGTCTTCAAAGTGACAGCTTTACTCTTTAACACTTTAAAGAACACTTTTACAACAGATTTGCCTAGTGCAATATTACATGAGCTTTCTTGACTGCTGCTTCCATGGGCATGATTGTGGATCCAAGGAAGTGAAGTCCCTGATAATTTCAATCTTTTCTCCATTTATCATGATGTTGCTTTTGCTCCAGTTGTGTGGAATTTTGTTTTATTTTGAGGTGTAATCCACACTGAAGACTGAAGTCTTTGATCTTTATCAGTAAGTGCTTCAAGTCATCTTCACTTTCCACAAGCAAGGTTGTGTCATCTGCATATTGCAGGTTGTTAATGAGTCCTCCTCCAATTCACATTCTTCTTCATAAAGTCCAGCTTCTCATATTATTTGCTCAGCATACAGATTGAATAAGTATGGTGAAAGGATACAAATCTGATGCACATCTTTCCTGATTTTAAAACATACAGTATGCTCTTGTTCTGTTCAAATGACAGCCTCTTGGTCTATGTACAGGTTCCTCAGTGCAATGAAGTGTTCTGGAATTCCCATTCTTCACAATGTTATCCATAATTTGTTATGATCCACATATTCAAATGAATGTCTGAATAGTCAATAAAGCACAGGTAAACATCTTTCTGGTATTCTTTGCTATCAGCCAAGATCTATGTGACATCAGCAATGATATCCCTTTTTCCACATCCTCTCCTGAATCCAGTTTGAATTTCTGGTAGTTCCATATCAATATACTGCTGCAACCATTTTTGAAATATCTTCAACAAAATTTTACTTGTGAGTGATATTAATGATAACTTTCAATAATTTCCACATTCCATCATTGGTCACTTTTCTTTGGAAGGGCACAAACATGCATCTCTTCAAGTCAGTTGGCCAGGTAGCTGTCTTCCAAATTTGTTGGCATAAACAAGTAAGTACCTCAGCACTGCATCCATTTGTTGAAATATCTGAATGAGTATTCTGTCAATTCCAAGCCTTGTTTTTCACTGATTCCTTCAGTGCAACTTGGTCTTCCTTCAATACCATTGATTGCTGATCATATGCTACTTCCTGCAATAGTTGAACGTTGACCAATTCTTTTGGTATAGTGAGTCTGTATTCCTTCCATCTTCTTTTTATGCTTCTTGCATCATTCAATATTTTGCCTGTAAAATTCTTCAATATTGCAACTCGAGGCTTGAATTTTTCTTCAGTTTTTTCAGCTTGAGAAATGCCAAGTGTGTTCTTCTCTTTTGATTTTATAACTCCAGGCCTTTGTTCATTTCATTATACTACTCTACTTCGTTTTCTCAAGCTGCCCTTTAAAATCCTCTGTTCAGCTCTTCTATTTCATCCTTCCTTCCTTTTATTTTAGCTGTTCTATGTTAAAGAGCAAGTTTCAAAGTCTCTTCTGACATCTATTTTTGTCTTTTCTTCCTTTCATGTCTTTTAATGACCATTTGCTTTCTTCGTGTATTATGTTCTTGATGTCATCCCACAACTCCTCTGGTCTTTGGTCATTGGTGTTCAGTGTGTCAAATCTGTTCTTCAGGTGGTCTCTAAATTCAAATGGGATATACTCAATGTCATGTTTTTTGCTATCATGGACTTGTTTTAATTTTCTTCAGCTTCCACCTGAACTTGGGTATGAGCAATTGATGGTCTGTTTCACAGTCAGCCCTTGGGCTTTTTCTGACTAATGATACTGAGCTTCTCCATTGCCTCTTTCCACAGATTTAATCTATGTGATTCCTATTTATTCCACCTGGATAGGTACACATGTATAGCCAAAATTTATGTTGTTGAAAAGAAGGTATTTGCAATGAATAAGTCATTGATCTTACAAAATTTCATCATGCAATCTCCGACATCATTTCTATCACCAAGGCCATATTTACCAACTAGCAATGCTGCTTCATTTCCAACTCTCACATTCCAATCACCAGTAATAATCAATACATCTTGATTTCATGTTTGGTCAATTTCAGACTACACAAGTTGGTAAAATCTTCAACTTCTTCATCTTTGGCTTTAGTGTGTAGATTTGAATAATAGTATTAACTGATCTTCCTTGTAGATATATGGAAATTTTCTTATCAGTGACAACTGGTCATTGTGCTTCAGGATAGAACTTGAAAGTTCTTTCTGATGAGGAATGTGATGCCATTCCTCTTCAATTTGTCATTCCTGGCATAGTAGACCATATGGTTGTCTTATTCAAAATGGCCAATACCAATCCATTTCAGCTCACTAATACATGGGCTATTGATCTTAATGCATTCCATTTCATTTTTGATAGCTTCCAATTTTCCTATACTCATACTCTGTACATTCCATGTTCTGATTATTAATGAATGTTTCCAGCTGTTTCTTCCCATTTTGAGTCATGCCCCATCAGTAAATGAAGGTTCTGAAAACTTTACTTCATCAATGTCATTAATGTCAACTCTATTTTGAGGAGCTGGCTCTTCCCCAATCATATTTTGACTGTCTTCCAACCTGAGGGGCTCATCTTCCAGCACTATCAATGTTTCACTGCTGTTCATAAAGTTTTCCAGTAATATATCAGACTGCTATTCATAAGGCTTACAGTGCCCAATTTTTTTCAGAAGTGGGTAGTCCCATCCTCCCCAGTCTGTCTTTGTCTGGAAGCTGCACTAAAACCTACCCACCATGGGTGAGCCTGCTGGTATTTGAAATGCCAGTGGCATAGACTCCAGCCTCACAACAACATGCAAACAACCACAGTATGACAAACTGACAGATGAGTGGTGGTTTTCATTTTTATTGGTTTTATTATCAGTATCTGTATAATTCCAATTTTTGTTTGCCTTTGAGGGTTGGAAACATTGTGTATAAACTTACAGATATATTTCATCGTTGTTAGTGCAGTCAAGTAAGTTCCAACGCATGGCAACCCTATGTATAGCAGAACAAAAACTGCCTGTCCTGTGCCATTCTCAAAGTCATTGCCATGTTTGAGCCCATTGTTGCAGCCACTGTGTCAATACATCTAAAAAAAACTCCTCTTTTCAGTGACCATAAAATCCATTAAAATTTACTCCAACAATGAAGAAGAGTTGGACAATGTTGGCATTTTGTTGGTTAACTCCACTTGTGGATTATCCTTGGGAAGTGGAATGGCACTTCTAGCCAGAAAATTAATGGGAGTTGTATGTATGGTCCTTTACTTTTCTTCTTCATATAGTTTGCTGTAATATCTCACTGCTTCCTGAATCTGCATGTTGACTTTAGCAAAGCAAGCAGGGTTTAGGTCCACATTTTCAAGAAGTCCCTGATTTATTTTAGAAAACTAAATCTATATGGTTGTGTTTTGAACAATAAATTATAAATTGAACATATTGGAGGGAATACCTGAGGATAACATCAGTAAATTACACACTGCAGCATTGTATGTAGTACATATTACCAATGATGCACAAAAGAAAAGAGTCATAAGTGCAAGTTGGGAGAGAGTTCAAATTTTAGAAAATTTGTTTTTGCTGGTATGTATATGGATGTGTGTATATGTGTGTGTGCATTTGCATGTAATGTGTGTATATGTTTATATGGGTGTGTGTATATGTGCATATGTGATATGAAGGTATGTCTTGTGTGTTGGTATGTATATATGTGTGCTACTGTGTATGTATTTATCTCTCTCTCTCTGTGTGTGTATTTATGTGTGTATATAAGGAGTTTGGTGATGTAGTTGATAAGGCAGTTGGCTGCTAACCCAACTGCTATTCAAACCCACCAGCTGCTCCATGGAAGGAAGATGGGGCAATCTACTTCTGTAAAGATTTACAGCCTCAGAAACCCAACAGGAGTCACTATGAGGTGTAATCAACAGTGAGTTTGGTTTTAGTGATTTTAATTTATATTAGTATATGTGTATATGATAGAGTGACTTTGTGTATTCTACCAAAAAGAATTGGTTGATGTTCATCCATTTCAGGAGGTGGCATATGATCAAGAATAGATGGTATTGAAGGAAGAAGTTGAAACTGCACTGAAGGAATTAGCCAAAAAAAAGCTCCAGGAATTGATGGGATGCCCATTGAGATGTTTCCACAAACAGATGATGAGCTGGAGGTACTTACTCATCTATGCCAAGAAATTTGGAAGACAGCTACTGGGCCAACTGACTAGAAGAGATCAGTATTTGTACCCATTCCAAAGAAAGGTGATCCAACAGAATGTGGAAATCATTGAACAGTATAATAAATATTACATGAAAGTAAAATTTTGCTGAAGATAATTCAGAAATGGTTGCAGCAATATATTGACAGAGAACTTCCAGAAATGCAAGCCAGATTCAGAATAGGACTTGGAATGAGGGATATCATAGCTAATGTCAGATGGATCTTGGCTGAAAGCAAATAATACCAGAAAGATGTTTACTTGTGTTTTATTGACTACACAAAGGCATTCGACTATGTGGATCATAACAAATTATGGATAACATTGAGAAAAATGGGAATTCCACAACACTTAATTGTGCTCATGAGAAACCTGTACATAAAACAGGAGGCTGTCATTCAAACAGAACAAGGGAATACTGCATAGTTTAAAATCAGGAAGGGAGTGTGTCAGGGTTGTATCCTTTCACCATACTAATTCAATCTATATGCTGAGCAAATAATCCAAGAAGCTGGACTATGTGAAGAAGAATGCGGCATCAGGATTGGAGGAAGAACCATTAACAACCTGCAATATGCAGATGACACAACTTTGCTTGCTGAAAGTGAAGATGACTTGAAGCACTTACTGATGAAGATTAAAGACTACACTCTGTCTATGGATTACACCTCAACATAAAGAAAATGAAAATCCTCATAACTGGACCAATAAGCAACATCATGATAAATGGAGAGAAGATTGAAGTTGTCAAAGATTTCATATTATTTGGTTCCACAGTCAACACCAATGGAAGCAGAAGTCAAGAAATCAGATGACATATTGCACTGATTAAATCTGCTGCAAAAGACCTCTTTAAGCTGCTGAAGAGCAAAGATGTCTCTTTGAAAACTAAGGTATGCCTAACCCAAGACGTGGTGTTTTCAGTCACCTCATATGCATGTGAAATCTGAACAATGAATAAGGAAGACCAAAGAAGAGTTGATGCTTTTGAGTTGTGGTATTGGCAAAGAATACTGAAAGTACCATGGACTACCAGAAGAACTCACAGATCTGTCCTGGAAGAAGTGCAGCCATAATACTCCTTGGGGGCAAGAATGGCCAGACATCGTCTCACCTACTTTGGTCATGTTGTCAGAGGGACCATTCTCTGAAGAAGGATATTATGCTTGGTAAAGTAGAGGGTCAGTAATAAAGGTGAAGACCCTCAACAAGATGGATAAACACAGTGGCTGCAACGATGGGCTCAGGTACAGCAAGGATAGTGAGGCTGGCGTAGGACCAGGCAGAGTTTTGTTCCATCATACTATGAGTTGCAGCTGACTCAACAGCACCTAACAACATGTGTATATGGGAGTGTGTGAAGCATGGTGGGTGTGTGTATGTGTATAGGTGTGTGATGTTTGTGTATATATGGGTGTGTATATGTGCATGTGTGGGTATGTGTGGATGTGTAGGTGTTGATGGGTATTTGACAAGTTTCCTAAGAAGCTGCCACAATGCACAATTCTGAGATTGTAACTAGAAGAGTGAGATCAGAGTAGAAGGGAGAGAGTTAATTTTCTCTATTCTGTGTAGTAGTTGAATTAAGCACATGCATTGGCTGATAGAAAGACACATCATTTTGGATCACTTTGTACTGTCTGCTGGAGATCTTCCTCTGTGTTAATAGTGATAGTGGTTAATAGTAACAACCACACACCAGGTACTACACCCAGTGCTCTATATCCCAGCCCTGTCTAAGAGGTTATGATCATTCCCATTTTATAGACTTGAAAACGGATGCTTGTCCCAGGTGACTGAGCTGGTAGCACAATGGGATGCAAATTCAAACCAGACTCACCCACAAGACAGTTCTTCACCACCCTCATGCCCACTGTTTGCAGCCCTAGCTATAACCTCTAAGAGCTGCAGTCAGCAGGTGAACCCTCAGACTCCAGGATGCCTGCTGCTCTCCATCGCAGCCATGGGTCTCCACTCAGAGCCACCCTGTCCAGGCTTCACCCCCACTGGCTTTGGTGCCAAGCACCACCCCAAAAGCCTGCCCCAGCTTCCTGCCGGAGAGGAGGCATTGCCAGCAGGACACTGGAACTGAGTGAAGAACCAGGACTCCAGGCCCAAAGGTCATTAATTATATCAGGACCACTGGGCAGCAAAGGGTTATCAGGTGTCAGGATTGCTCTTTGGTTCATTTAAAACTGGCATGAACAGGAAAATCCCAGAGGCATCTGGAAAGTGGAATTGGAACTTGTGGCGATGGTCTGGTCCCAGCCCTCAGTCAGTAAGGAATAACTATAGTGCCTAAGGCACTTGACTGCTAACCAGAAGCCTGGCGGTTCAAACCCACCAGCCACTCCTCAGAAGGAAGGTTGGGCAATCCTACTTCTGTAGTGATACTGCCTTGGAAACCCAAGGAGGGGTCGCTATGAGACAGGGCCGACTCGACGGCATATAACAACAACAATGGACCCACCAGCCATTCCTCAGAAGGAAGGCTGGGCAAGCTACTTCCGTAGTGATATCGCCTTGAACACCCAAGGAGGGGTCTCTATGAGTCAAAATCGACCCAATAGCAGTGAGTCTGGTTTTTTGGTTTTATGAACCATGAAGGAGCTCTGGTGGCACAGTGCCTAAGGCATTTGACTGCTAACGAGAAGGTTGGCAGTTCAAACCCACCATCCACTCCAAGGAAGGAAGAGTGGGCAATCTACTTCGGTAAAGATTTACTGCCTCAGAAACCCAAAGGGGGTCACTACGAGTGGGAATTGACTAGATGGCAGTGAGTTTGTTTTTGTGGGGGGGGGGGTTGTTTTTTGTTGGGTTTTCTGTTTTTTGTTTTTGTGGTTATGAACCTCTGAGACAGCAGCACCCAGCAAGGCCAGGGCTACCCAGAATGGCAGGCCAAGGGCAGGCACAGTCCAGGCAGCAAGGGCAGCTCACTCATTGCCACTCTACTCCATCACTGTCCTGGGGTCTTACTTTGCGGGAACAACACTCCCTTAGCCACTTTCCCTACTAAAAATCTGCTGCCCGTGGCCACTTCCCTCATGTAGGGCCAGTGGCTCTTCCTCCCGCCACCTGCTGGCCCCTGTATGGCTGCCCGGCTGCGAAGAGCTTTCCCTGCAGCCATCTCTCCCAGCCGCAGTGGAACAGCCCCGCCCCCTGGTGGCCGCGCAGGGCCACGTTCCCACAACTTCCAGACCTCTGCTCTGACCCCAGCAGGACATTCCACTGAGGGCCAGGGACCCACTTTACAGGTGCAGAACTGCTGCTGATACGCTCTGGACAGCTGCTGTCAGGAAAAGCAAAAATGTGAAGCACCAGCCCTTCGACACCATCTAGAAACGGGACATAAATAA
This sequence comes from Orycteropus afer afer, assembly GCF_000298275.1. Classification (NCBI taxonomy): domain Eukaryota; kingdom Metazoa; phylum Chordata; class Mammalia; order Tubulidentata; family Orycteropodidae; genus Orycteropus; species Orycteropus afer. The sequence goes on along the minus strand of NW_006921964.1, from coordinate 1,299,021 downwards.
AGAATTGGTGCAAATCGTAAGAAAGAGGAAATAGGCAACAAGTATGAGGACATTTCACAGAAAGGGAACCTCGAGTGACTAATTAAAAGTGGAAGGGTGCTCAGCTTCACTGGTGTCCAAGGAAAAGCAAATTCAAATTGTAATAACATACCTCTTTACTCCCCTCCATTGAGAAAAACCGACATCGGGGGCGGGGGGGAGGGGTGGAACCTCGTGGCTGATACAGTGGGAAACTGGCCTATTTGGTAAAGCTTGCATCTTCCTGGAGAAACTCTTGCCCCAGGGCACTCAGAGACACAGACAAGAATATTCAAAGCAGTGCTGTTTGTAATGGTGGGGCTGGATATAAGAAACAACCCTAGCGTCTCTCCAGGGGAGAGTGGATTCAAACAAAGCATTCAAACAAAGGAATCCCCTATGCACCTGAAAAGGATAAACCAGAATGCACATATCTGTGTGGATGAAGCTCAGAAACATAATGTCGAATGAAAAAAAACAAATTGCAGAATTATGTGTTCAGTATGACACCACTTACATAAAGTTTAAAACATACAAAATTATATATGTGAGTTAGAGATGTATACATGCATAATAAAGTATAACAATGGGTGACAAAAATTTACACCAACTTTAGGATGTTAGTTACCAACAGGGAGAGAGAGAAATGAGATCAAAGAGAGGCACAAAAGTGGCTTCAACTATAAACCGGTTGCCATCCAGTCAACTCCTAATCATGGCATCCCCACCTGTGTCAGAGTAGAACTCCTCCACAGGGTTTTCAACCACTGATATCTTTACAGAAGTAGATCACTGGGCCTTTCTTCCAAGGCACCTCTGAGTGGACTTCAAACTTCCAACCTTTTGATTACCAGTAGAGCATGTTAATAATCATTTGCACAACCCAGAGCTTCAATTGTAGCCTAGTGTTATATTATTTTAAAAAATCCTGATTTGTTAAGCCCAGATGATATTCCCATAAGGATTTGTTGTATTCTTCTGTTTACTTTCCTGTATGTTTAAAATGCATTTTATAATTGCAAAATATTTTTAAAACATTGATTTGGTTTAGAACCCACACAAAGCTCTCTGCTTCCAATCCCAGACTCCCCACCCACTAAACTTTGGCCTGGTCACTTAACTTGTCTGAATCTTAATTAGCTTATATGTATTAAGGAAAGAGTAATGTCTGCTATTCTTATTATAAAGTAATAGAAATAATGGACTCAGTCATGCAGTGTGATAGTTAAGGTTATGTGTCAACTTGGCTGGGCCTGGCTGAGTGGCTGGGCAGTTGGATATAGTTTTACCCCATGGTGAGAGTGGTAATCAACTCCATGGGGGAATCTACTAGAGCAGCTGAGTGGCTACTTTAGGGATATTCTCTGCTTCCAGTATATAAGAAGCAGCTTTGAGGATGGTCTCTGGCTTTATGCCACACTTGGCTTTTTGGACCCTACATGTAGCCAAGTCTTCATTCATCAGTCTGCCATACTCTGCCAATCTTGGGACTTTTAATGGACTTGAATCAATGGCCTGCCATGTGGTCTGGTAATATTGGGACTGTGCCTTTTTACTTGTCGACCTTGGGTTTGTCAGCCTCAGCAGCGAGCAGGTGCCTGAGTGAAGAAGGCCTCCAGTTTCAGCAGGCCAGGAGCAAGAGGCAGAGCTGAAGCTCAAGGTTGAGGGGCTTTCACCCAGCCCCTAAAGCCTGAACTTGAACTTGGACTTCTAGCCTCCAAAAATTTATAGGAAAAAACTCATGTTTGTTAAAGTCACCCGTTTGTGATGCTTTCTATTAGAGTGGCACTAGGTAACCAAAACAGAATATGGTACTGAGAGAGTAGGGTACTGCTCTGATAGATACCTAAAATGTGGAAACAGGAGTGGAGTGCATCCTTGATCCAAGACCCCGGCAGAGAGACTCCAGCAGAAAGACAGCAGCAGCAGAGCCAAGAGACTAGCATGAGACAGTAATAGTCTTACCAGCCCCTGGAGCAAGAAAGCTGAGTGTCTTTTGGGCAGGAAGATTCCTGGTGGAGTTGGTTGCCCTCGGGCATTAATTGATAGAACCAAGAAACCAAAGAAACTAGAAGCAGAGCTGTCTCAGCCTCAAAGGGTAGGACCATGGCCTTTGGGGGTGGAACCACCACAGTCCCCTAGATTTCAAAGAGTCAGACTTCACCAGCTTGGTTCTGGAGTGTGGAGCTGCTCGTTCATGTGGGTCAGTGGAATGGGGCCATAACCACTGCCCAAAAGTGAGGGGGCAAGACTGCCATGCCCAAGAGGTAGAGGAACGGGGCCTGCCAGGCCAAGGGGGTGAGGTTACCACTCAGATGAATTAGGGGACTGAAAACAAAACCAAAAAAAAAAAAAAAAAAACTCACTGCCATCAAGTCAATTCAACTCATAGCAAACCCTCCTTGGATTTCTGACGCGGTATCTCTACGGAAGTAGATTGCCCAGTCTCCCTTCCAAGGAGTGGCTGGTGGGTTTGAAGTGCCAGACTTCTGGTTAGCAGTCAAATGCTTTAGGCACTAAGCCACCAGAGCTCCCAATTGGGAGACTGGAGCCACCCACTGAAGGAGAGGTACCAAGTTGACAAGGGGTGGAACTGTGGTACTTAAGGTTGTGTGTCAACTTGGATGGACCTGGTTTTGAGTGCCTGGGCACCTGGATATAGTTATCCCCCACGGTGAGATTGGTAATCAACTCCATGGTAGAATCTACTGGAGCAGCTGAATAGCTGATTTAGGGTTATAGTCTCCTTCTAGTATATAAGAAGCAATTTTGAGGATGGTCTCTGGCTTTTTGGCATGCTTGGATCCTGCATGTAGCTAAGTCTTCATTCACCCTGCATGTAGCCTTCCATTCATTCTCTGCTGATCTTGGGACTTTTAATGGACTTGAATCAATGGCTGGCTGTGTGGTTTGGTAATATCAGGACTGTGCCTTTTTACTTGTCAATCTTGGGTTTGTCAGCCTCAGCAGCCAGCAGCTGCCTGAGTAAAGGGAGCTTCCAGCTCCAGTGGGCCAGGAGCAAGAGGCAAAGCTGAAGCCCAAGCTTTCAAACAGCCCCTAGAGCCTGGCACTTTGAACTCAGACATCGAGCCTCCAAAAAGCTGTAAGAATAAACGTCTGTTTGTTAAAGTCACCCATTTGTGATACTTTCTGTTAGAGCAGCACTAGGTAACCAAAACATGCAGCATGTTGTATTTAGTGCTCACTATATGCCAGGCACAGTGAAGTAAGCACTAAGAATTCAAAGCTGGTCCAGACCAGACAACCTCATTAGGGTGAGTGGAGCCCACAAACTCATGGTGTCAGGATCCTATCCTAGGTGATCCTTAGAAACAAAAGCTCATCAACTCCCTGAGTAAAAAAGTCAGTCCCCTCTCAGTTCCCTTTTAATCATTCCATCCATCTCAGAAGCAATGTCAGTTTGTCTAGTATGCTTTTAAATGTCTCCATATTGATTTGGTCTCTCTTTTCAATGGAAAGAATGAAGGCCACCAACTTGGAGCCTCAGCAGGCAAAGACATTGAATGAGAATGTGGTCATACTATTTGGTTCCTGTGGTTAGTATTTTCACATTTGCCTTCAAATAGGACAAGTGAAGCAAGTTTTCCATTTACAGTCACAAAAATTCTTTCTGAAGTTAATGTATTTCTATGAAAGATTGATCTAAGGAAAAATATAACCCAAATATTCAAGTTATTCAGATGGTTCTTGGATATGACAGAATTCACGGGGGTGAAACACAAATGTGAAGTTTACAAAATTCTGGGCTTAAGGAAGTTCTCTCCAAAGAGCACAGGAAAACAGGACTTGAACAAAAGAGAAGGAAGAGTGGCCATTGTAGTGAGGAGGGTGTAGAGGTAGAGGTAGAACTGTTTTAGCCAGTCGCTGCCTTTCTAGAATAGACAATGAAGTATAATGATAAAGCCTGGATGAGGTGCTCAATAGACTGCTGAAAATAACCAAACTCACTGCCCTTGAGTCAACTCTGACTCTTAGTGATCTAACAGGACAAAGTAGAACTTCCCCATAGGGTTTCCAAGGCTTTACAGAAGCAGACTGCCACATCTTTCTCCCACAGAGCAGATGGTGAGTACAAACCACAGATCTTTCAATTAGCACCACCAGAGTTTCTACAAAATTCATCATATAGCCACAATAATTAAGGTGTGGTGGTGGCAGCAGCAGTGGTAGTGGTGGTGGTTGTGTGCCACCGAGTCAATTCTGACTCAAAGTAACCCTATAGGACAGAGTAGAACTGCCACCATAGGATTTCCAAGTCTGTAACCTTTATGGGAGTAGACTGCCTCATCATTCTCCCACAGAGTGGTAGGTAGGTTCAAACCACCAACCTTTTGGCCAGCAGCTGAGCACTTTAACCACTGCACCACCAGATTTCCTTCAATAGACTGCAGTGGTCCCAAACTTTAAAGTTCATAGCAGAGAGGAAGACAGCATCATACAGATGGTCCACACATTCACTCCCTCTTCCAACTGAGACTCTGAGTACCTAGGTAAAGTAGATACAAATAATGATACTGGAGTTATGAACAACTAAGGAAAAGACAGGGAGCTCTGATAGCATAGTGCCTAAGGCCCTTGACTGCTAACCAGAAGGCTGGCGGGTCAAACCCACCGGCCTCTCCTCAGAAGGAAGGTTGGGCAATCTACTTCCATAGTGATACTGCCTTGGAAACCCAAGGAGGGGTCACTATGAGTAGGGTCTGACTTGATGACACATAACAACAACTACAACAAGGAGAAGATAAAGTATTAGATCCAGTTAAATGACTTGGAAAAATAGGCAGGCCCACCCAACCAGCAGAGACAGAGAGGAATCATTAGAAATACAAAAGAAAATGGAAAAACAAAAAACATGTAACCCACAGGTATTGGGGACTCAGAATAGCCACACCAGAGTTTTCTGAGATGAGCTGGGGCTTTGAGGTGAGTGAAGATCTTACTGAGGAACAGATCAAGACCCCATCTTGGCTTGAGCTGCCAAAGAGTTCAGAAGGAAATGGGAGAAAGAGAGGAGAAGTGCCTCTGACTAGGCGGAGCCTCAAAGTGAGTGCATGGCAGTGGGCTTGGGTCCAACTCTTGGTGACCATTTTTGGCACAGCCTGGATCTGTGTACTTGGATTTTGCACTTGTTGATTCACTCAGAAAGGGGTAGCCCTTGTCCTTTGGATTACTCCTGGATTTGAACCATGGGACTTTGATTGACAGCTGGGCATCTTCAGCAGAGGGCCCCAAAAGAACCCAGGCTGCCCTGCCTGTGCCTGCATCACTAACTGAATTATCCCTCCCCAAATGTGAAAACTCCTTCTGCCTTTCTATCATGGGGTTCACTTCTGCTGGGGTTTATTTCTTTCTCTCTCTCTCTCTCTCTCTCTCTCTCTTTCTCTCTCTCACTCACTCTTGCTCTCACTCTCTCTGTCTCCTTCCTCATCAAATATGAGGAACATATTAAAGCTCCTCTAGGCAACTGTAGCTACTACACTGAATACCTCACCCAATAGACTGGTAACACCAATAACTCCTGCACCACAGGAGCAACTATAGACAGTGGACAAGCTGTATGCCCCAACTCCAAATCTTCTTCATGACAGAAACCTTAACCCACATCCCCAACAGTGATTCTACCAACATAGAGCTGGAGAGAAATCTAGTACATCCAAGTTAATAACCAAAGAAGTACACCTGCTCTACACTTCCAGATACAGTAAAACATAAAATCAGGGTGAAACAAATCAATAGCTGACATTAAAGATAATAAATTCAAAATGTCTAGGAAATAACAGACAACCTCAAATCAAACCAAAAAAAAAAAAAAGGACAAGATAATAGAAACAAAAGCCCAGAGTAAAGAATTAGAGGAAGAACAACAATAAAACTATCTGAGAAGGAATTCAGGAGGTATATAAATATATATATAGGACTGTCTAAGAGCACAAGGAAACCATAAACAAAAACAACAAGAAGACAGACAGTACCTGGAAGAATTCAGGAAAGTCATTCAAGAACTATATAACAAAGTAAATACACAATTAGAACTCATACAAAAACAGCAATTAAAAATCCAGAAATCAAACACTAAAATTATGGAGACAGATAACACAGTGGAAAGACAAAAGAGTAGATTAGAACTGGCTGAATAATGCATATCCCAACTAGAAGACAAATCCCTTGATGCCAGCCTATATGAAAAAAAATCAGAACAAAGATTTAAAAGAAATGAAGAGAACCTAAGAATTATATGGGATGATATGAAAAGAAACAAAACACTGAGAAAATGTCAAAGATGTGCTAACAGAAAATTTCCCCCATATCATGAAGGAAGAAAAGATATCTACCCAAGAATCTCAATAAACCCCATACAGGATAGATCCCAAGAGAAAGTGACCAAGACATATTATAATTAAACTTTCCAAAACCAAAGACAAAGAAAGAATGTTGGGAGCAGCTTGAGAAAAATGAAATGTCGCCTACAATGGACAACCAGTAAGACTAAGTCCTGATTTCTCAGCACAAATCATGTAGGCAAGAAGGAAATGGGATGACATATATAAAGCCTTGAAGGAAAAGAATTGCCAACAATGAATTATATATACAGCCAAATTGTCCCTCAAATATGAGAAGGGAATCTAGACATTCTTAGACAAACAGAAATTAAGGGAATTTGTAAAAACCAGACCAACCCTACAAAAAATGCTAAAGCAAGTCCTTCCAATAGACAAAAACAAAGAACAATGAATTAAAATCAAGATTCTTGACACCACCACCTAGAAACCAAACCAGAAAAAGATTCTCAAAATAAGCTCATAAGACATGTACATAGAGAAATGAAGGAATCAATCTGAAGATGACACCAGCAACAAAGCAAACAGAGGGAATAAACGTTTTAACTACAAAATTTCCAAGTGGAGAGGAAGACAGGATAATGTCTTTATAGAACAGACTGTTCCAAAATTAGGGAGATAAGAATTTACTTCAGGGTAACCACAAAGATAATTAACAATCCTTCTAAGCAAACTCAGAAAGAAGAAAAACACAAGGGCTTAGTAAACACAAAGGAGCTCTGGTAGCATAGTGCCTAAGACATTTGACTGCTAACCAGAGGCTGGCAGTTCAAACTCACCAGCTACTCCTCGGAGGGAAGATTGGGCAATCTACTTCCGTAGTGATACTGCCTCAGAAACCAAAGAAGGGGTCGCTATGAGTCAGATCCGACATGACAGTAGCAAGTTTGGTTTTGCTTTGGTTTAGTAAGCACAAAACCAACAATAATGAAGAAAAGAGAAAAAAAATACTTGATAACAAAATAACGTTAGCACAGAAAAAAATATTTGGAACAAGGAAATCACCAACAACATAACAAGAAAACACAATAGAATGACAGCAATAAATTCATACCTATCACCAGTTACACTCAATGTGAATGGACTAAATGCACCAGTCAAGAGAAAGAAAGTGGCAGATTGGATAAGAAAAGACCTATCAATATGCTGCCTACAAGAGAACCTCCTTAGACAAAAAGATAAAAATAGATTGAAAATTAAAGGATGGAAAAATATATATCAAGCTAATGGCAACCAAAAAAGAGCAAGAGTGGTGATACTAATTTCCAATAAAATAGACATCAAGGTGAAAAGCAGCATAAGGGACAAAAAAGCACATTATATGATGCTAAACAGGCCATTTGACCACGAGGGCATTACCATAATAAATATCTGTGCACCAGTGAAAGAGCTCCAAAATACATAAAGCAAGTATTAACTGAATTGAAAGGAAAAATAGACAACTCTACAATAGTAGTAGGAGACTTTAACACACCACTTTCAAGGAAGGACAGAACAACTAGAAAAAAAAACTCAACAAAGATACAGAAGAACTCACCAATACAATCAACCAACTTGATTTCATAGACATATACAGACCACTCCACCCAACAAAAGCACAATACACATTCTACTCCAGTTCACATGGATCATTCTCCAGAATAAATCATATGTTAGGACACAAACAAGCCTTCAAAATTCAAACACTCTGAATTCAAAACACTGAAATACTACTAAGCATCTTCTCAGATCAAAATTCTATAAAATTAGAAATCAATAACGTGAAGACCAAGGAAAACATTAAATATGTGAAAACTGAATAATAAACTGCTCAAAAACTACTAGGTAACAAAAGAAATAAAGTGTGAAATTAAAAAAAAAAAAAAAAACCTCCTTAGAAATGAGAATGAAGCTACAACTTACCAAAACCTTTGGGACACAGAGAAAGCACTATGCAGAGGTCAATATATAGGAATAAATGCACACATCAACAAAGAGGAAAGAACCAAAATCAATACTTTAACTCAACAACTCCAGCAATTAGAAAAGGAGCAAAAAAAGAAACCTACAATATCCAGAAGTAAGGAAATAATGAATACCAAAACAAAAAATAGAGAAAAGTCAACAAAACAAGAAGCTGGTTCTTCAAAAAGATTAATAAAATTGACAAACCACTGGCAAATTTAACAAAGGAGAAGACAGAGAAGATGCAAATAACATGAATAATAAATGAAAAGGGCAACGTCACAACAGAATCAACTGAACCAACTGAAAATTAAATAATAATAATTATAACAGAATATTATGAAGAACTACACTCCAACAGATTCAAGAATCTAGAAGAGATGGACAGGTTTCTAGAAACATAAGACCTACCTAAATGATCCCAGTCAGAGATAGATACTTGAACAGATGCATAACAAAAGAAGAAATTGAGCAGGTCATTAAAAAAAAAAAAAAAAAAACTACCCACCAAAAAATCCTGGTCCAGAAAGCTTCACTGGAGAATTCTACCAAACATTCAGGGAAGAATTGACAGCTATACTACTCAGACTATTCCAGAACACAGAAAAAGATGGAATACTCCAAATTCATTCTCTGAAACAACCATAACACTGATACCAAAACCAGGGAAAGATACCACAAAAAAAGGAAAACTACAGGTCTACATCCTTCATGAATATAGACACAAAAATCTTTAACAAAATCCTAGCCAACAAAATCCAACAACATATCGAAAAAAATCATCATGAGCAAGTGGCATTCATACCATGTATGCAAGGATGATGCAACATCAGAAAAACAATCACTGTAATCTACCACATAAAACAAAAGAAAAGAACCATATGATCATATCAATTGACTCAGAAAAGGCATTCGATAAAATCCAACACCAATTCCGGTTGTTCAAAACTCTCAGCAAAATAGGGATAGAAGGGAAAATCCTCAACATAACAAAGGCCGTATATGCAAAACCAGCGGCCAACATTATTGTTAATGGTATTGGTACAATGATAGACAGACCAATAGAACAGAATCAAAAACTCAGAAATATACCCATCCATCTATGGACAGATGATCTTTGACAAAGGCCCAAAACCCACTACATGGGCAAGAGATAGCGTCTTTAACAAATGGTGCTGGCAAAATTAGATATCCAGTTGTAGAAAAATGAAACCAGACCCATACTTCACCCCATATAAAAAACGAACTCAAGTTGGATCAAAGACTTAAATGTAAAACCCTAAACTATAAAGCTCATCAAAGATAAAATAGGGGCAAATATAGGGGCCTTAATTTATGACATAAAATAGACTATTGAGCATAACCCAAAATTCACAGGCAGTGGCAGAGAAACTAGATGACTGGGACCTTTTAAAAATTAAATTCTTATGTGCAACTAAAGACTTCTTCAAAAGGCTCAAAAGAGAACCTATAGATCGGGAAAACATATTTGGCTATGAAATAACTGACAAGGGACTTAGCTCTAAAATTTAAAGAAGATTTCAACACCTCAACACCAAAAAGACAAATAACCCAATTCAGAAATGGGCAAAGAATATGAACAGACACTTCACTAAAGAAGGTATACTGTCAGCCAACAAACACATGAGGAAATGCTCACAATCATTAGCCATTAGAGAGAGATGCAAATCAAAGCAACAATGAGATATCATCTCACCCCAGCAATAATAGCAGAGTTCAACAAGACAGAAAGTAACAAATGGTGGCAAGGGTACAGGGAGATTGGAACTCTTGTACACTGCTGATGGGACTGCAAAATGGTACAGCCATTGTGGAAAACGGTATGCTCTTTCCTTAAAAAATTGAATATAGAAATACCATTTGATCCAGCAATTCCATTACTAGGAATACTTCCTAAAAAGGTGAGAGACAGAACACAAACAGTCATACACACACATATGTTCATCGTGGCACAATTCACTATACAAAGGGATGGAAACAACCTAAATGCCCATCAACAGATGAATGGATAACCAAATTATGGTACATTCACACAATGGAATACTATGCTACATTAAAGAATAATGAAGACTACATGAATCATCTCACAATGTGGATGAATTTAGAGGACATTATGCTGAGTGAAATAAGTCAATCACAGAAGGACAAATATTGTATGAGCCCACTGTTGTGAAACCCTTTGTCAAAGAAAGGTTCATTCAGGGAAAGAAATTCACTTTGTTGGTTACCAGGGAAGGAAGGAAAGGGGAGGGAAAATCTCAGACTAGTTGAGGGTCATGTGTTCATTTAGGTGAGGGGAGGGACAGTATGGAAAGAGTCTGTGACCAGCATGGGGACATTAGGGAAAGGAGAGACACTGAAACATACACAAAAGATATAGACAACAGAGGCAAATATTATTACATGCACAATACTGCAGTATCACTAGCACCAAACACCAGGCTATGGATTAATGCATAGACAGATGAATAGCTCTGGTTGGGGGAGGCAAACAGGAATACTCCCTAGACCAAGGATAGATTTGGCTGAAGGAGCTCTGGTAGTGTAGTGCCTAAGGCACTTGGCTGCTAACCAGAAGGCTGGCAGTTCAAACCCACCAGCCATTCCTTGGAAGGAAGTTTGGGCAATCTACTTCCGTAGTGATACCACCTTGGAAACCCAAGGAGGGGTTGTTATGAGTCAGGTCCAACTTGACAGCACATAACAACAACAACAATATTATATATGCACTTATGCTACAAAATTAGCCACATACATTACAGAAGCAACAGAGGACAGGGTTGGATTAACTTCTCAGAGACAACCAAACACCTTGAGAGAGAGAATCACCAGGCCTGTGGACTCGGGACCATAGTCTTGGGGGACATCATGCTCAATTGGCACAGCATAGTACATAAAAATCTTGTTCTACAACCTACTTTGGCAAGTATTGACTGGGGTCTTAAAAGATTTCAAGTGGCCGTCTAAGATGCAACTATTGGTCTTCTCTTGTCTGGAGCAAGGAAGAGTGAAGAGTCATCTAGAAACAATTAGTCCAAAGATAAGATGGACCACAAGGACCTCAGCCTTCACAGCCCTGAAACCAGATGAACTAGATGGTGCCCAGCTACCAATGCCAGGCACTCAGAAAAACATCAAAACTGGAGATCCAGGATAGAGTGGGAGGAAAAATGTGGAAGAAAATTCAAAAGAACAAAAATGACCAGAATTATTAGTCAGAAATAGACTGGTGGAACCCCAGAGACTATGGCCCCAGGTTACCCCTCAGGCCCAGAAATTAACTAACTTCCATGGATTGGCTCTCAGCCCAACAATAGAAAGACCTACATGAAGGGTGATGCACCCACCCACATTAGGGATAGGCATCCTTTGGATCAATCAGCCATGAGACATCAGATGGCCAGCATTCACATAGAGGGAAAGCTGGACAGACAGGAAATTTATAGATAAGAAGAGCACAAGGAGAGGATGGTCACAGGGAGAAAAGGTGAGGAGAGTTTTTTATGGTTGGGGACAGTAATCAGGGCTGTCACATCAGATGTGCATGAACTGTTGAATAGAAAACAAGTTTGCTTTGTAAATTTGCACACAAAACACAATTAAAAAATAAAAAGATTTAAAAAATAAAGTTCATAGCAGGAGTTAGCCATTTTTTTCAGTGTAGAGCCAGAGAGTAAATATTTTAGACTCTTCCACCTATATCCTATCTCTGTCATGTTATATTCTTTGGGTTGTTTGCTAACCCCTGGTTATAGGAATCATCTGGGGATGCTGGAACATTATAGATCTGTAGGCCCCAGGCTCAGTTCAACCTATTTCAAGAAGCCTATAGTCAGGCTGGGGGGAATACATTTTCCTGTGCACACTGCTTCCCTCCCCATTCCCAATACCTACCCTCCACCTCTCACCCATCAAGACTTAGAAGCAGGTACTGCATGGACCAGCTTTGATACTGAGGCTTGTCACTGTGACCACTCCCTTGTCTTAGTGAAAACAATAGACTGATACTCCACTAGACATTAAAATAATAATAATAATAATATTGAAAGAATAGAATCATTTTGAAATGGGGAGCATTTACAAACATCCATGCAAGATGTTGCAATGATCTGAACTGCAGGGAGAGTAATAAGAGTTTAAAACGCTGTAGCAAACAAAGGATTTGTGCTTGCAGACAAGTAGGGGTGGGGAAGAAGCATGGCAAAAAGATGCTAAATGTTTGTAAACTGCGAACTTAAACTACCAGTAAATTTATTCCTTGCATTCTGAAGTTGTTACATCCAAGAGTTGTTCAACAAAACACTCTGTTGTCAGGAGCTTATTTTTTTTGTCACATCTGCAGTCTGTGTCCTTATCTTGACAAATTTTAGTATTTGCCCTAGTTATAAATTTATAAAAAAAGCTTTCTATTCAACAGTTCAAGCACATCTCATGTCACAGCGTAGATTACTGTCCCCAACCATAAATTTTTATTAATTTATATTATAGAAACACAGCAGAAAATCCTGGTGAAATTAAATGTTGGAGTTAGGATGTGAAGTAAGACTTGATATGCATCTATTTTAGCTACAAAATTATTTACAGCTTCCAGCTTCACTTATCATTATCAGTTCTATTTCCCTTTCTCATGCTGGCCAAAGCATTTTCTCTGGGGCCAGCGGAACATTCTTAACAGGTACCAAGTAATTCCTTATGCAAGTTAGAAATTCTGACTTTTGCCTTCATTATTTTTCAAGCAGTAAAACTTTGACAAAAAGTCTGACTGGATGCTTTAGAAAAGTAGAAATCAAAATCTCAGTTTAATTCAAAATGGAACTAACCTGAAGTCACCAGATTCAGATATGCTAGTACCTCAGTTTTTTCTAAAGTTCACCACTACACCGTGCTGGTTTGTGCCCACAGTCCCATGGGACCTCTGGCAGGCAAACTGCACTCCAGTTGTCTGGGTATGGACCCATCACCCTACCAACCATGAGCTCTTAGAACACAGGGACCATGCCCAGTCACCTCACACCCTCTGGCCTGGCTTTCTTCTGGCCCACAACATGCCTCCATAAACATTTGTGAAAGGGAGAGTTGGAGCAAGGGAAGGAAGCACTGAGGAAAGAAATCTGCTGCCCTGCCTGTGTTACCAAAGCCTGACTAAGGACACCATACATTCAGCCTCCTCTGCAAGAACACTACCAGCAACCTCACTCTCCAGATCATGTTAATCCTTGCCTCCTGGCCCTATTTTCTCTTTCCAGTGCTCCCGTTGGTAGTTTGCCTGAAACACTATCCATCAAGGTGAGGATGGCAGGTATAAAAAGAATTCTCAGACTGAATTTCCAGGGAAGAAAAACAAACCTTTTACTAAGGAGCCATCCACTTTGTCAAGAAAGACAGAACTGAGTAAGCATTTTTTTATAACAGTTTTAGTGAGATATTAATAAACATTTAAAATGAGCAACATATGTCAATGGTGCTTCATATATTCACAGAGTTGTAAAACCATCACTACAGTCAATTTTAGAACATTTTTATCACCCTTAAAAAAAACTCACAAACTTTAGCAGTCACATCTCATTTCATCTCAACTCCTGCCGTTCCTGCTAACCATAATCTGATTTGTGTGTTTATGGATTTGCCAATTCTGGACATTCTATATAAATGAAGTCACACAATATGTAGTCCTTTGTGACTGATTTCTTTCATTCACTATTATGTTTCCATGTTGTAGCTTTTATTAGTACTTCATTACATTTTATGGCTGAATAATATTCTGTTGTATGGATATGTCTTATTTAGTTTATCTATCCATCAGTACACTTTTCAGTTGTTGTGAATAATGCTGCTATAAACCCTTATGTACCAGTTTTTGTTTAAACACTGATTGTCAAAATTTTTGGGTATATATTATACCTGTGAGTAAAATTGTTGTGTCAAATGTGTTTACTCATTTGAGGAACTGCCAGACTATTTTCCAAATCAGCTACACCATTTTACGTTCCCACGAGCAACATATGTCTTTTTTATTCTTGCCATCCTAATGGGTGTGAAGTGGTATCCCATCGTGGTTATGGGTGATTTACATTTCCCTGATGACTAACGATGTTGAGCTTCTTTTCATGTGCATTTTGACCATTTGTGTGTCTCCCTTGGAGAACTGTCTATACACATCCTTTGCCCATTATTCAATTGGATTATTTGTTGTATTATTACTAAATTATAAGAGTTTGTATGTATTCTAGATACAAGTCCTTTATCAGAGAGCAAATATTTTCTCCTATTCTATTTCTTTTTGTTGGTGCTGCTTTTGCCTTACATGTCATATCTAAGAAACCATTGTCTAAGTTCAAGAAGATTTACACCTATGTTTCTTTCTAAAACTTTTATAGTTCTAGCTCTATATTTAAGTCTTTGATACATTTTTTTAGGTGCTGCTGAGGTGAACACAGGTCTTTGTTACATTTTGAGTTAATTTTGTTCTGTGAGGCAAGGGTCAACTCCATTTGCATGGGAATATCCAATTGTCCCAAGACCATTGGTTGAAAAGACTACTGTTTGCCCATTTAATTGTCTTTGCAGCATTGTTGAAAATCAATTGACCATAAATATATAGGTTATTTCTGTATTCTCCCATATAAAGAGTTCAAACTGTAAGTGTGAGCCTTCCAACCTTGTTCTTCTTCTTCTTTTTTTTTTTTTTTTCAGGTTGTTATGGCTATTCTATGTTTTTTGAATTTTAAGATCAGTTTGTCCATTTCTGCAAAGAAGTCAGCTGGGAGTTTGATAAGGATTGCATTGAATCTTTAGATCAACTTGAGCAATATTCCCATGATAATAATATTAAGTCCTCCAAACCATGAACACAGATGTCTTTCCATTTACGTAAGCCTTCTTTAATGTCTTTCAATAATGTTTTATAGTTTTCAATGTACAAATTTTACACTTACTTTGATAATTTTTTTCCTAAATATTTTATTTTTAAATGGTATTCTAAAAGGAATTCTTTCTTGATTACATTTTTAGATTGTTTATTGATAGTGTATAAAAATACTATTGATTTTTTTATATCTTGCAATTTTGCTGAACTTGTTTCTTAGACCTAATAGTTTTATTCACATACTGAGCGAGAACCACCACCTCCTTCTCCATCACAGGGCCAACAATAAAAAGTCACCAAGAAGAGCCTGAAGCACCCTTGGCTGCTCTTCACAAACAGTTAACAGAGATCTAAATACAACAATGCCATGATGTCTTGGAGATAACAGATCATCACAGTCCACACAAAGAAGCAAGATAAAGTGGTAGA
>NW_006921964.1:1256151-1261447 GCF_000298275.1 Orycteropus afer afer | reverse complement strand
ATGGGGAGGAAGTGGGAGGGGAGCTGTTGCATTGTGGTAAACTGTGGTCAATGACATGAGACAAAGTACATGTGAACTGCTATATGGAAAGTGAATTTGCTCTGCAAATCTTTACCCAAATCACAATAAATAAAATAATAATAATAATAATAATAAGAGCCTATGGAAAATAGCTTGCTGCTTCCAAGTTCTTTATAGGTACTATTTTGCGGATGAGGAAATTCGATTGATAGGAGATCCTGGATTACAACAGAAATTCTTTTTCTGGTCCCCATATATTTTGAATGCCAGAAAAATGATATTGGAAAAACAAACACATGGTAGTTGAAAAGCTCAAGTTCTCTATCAGAAATGTAAAACTCTCAAAAACGTTGTACCTGTGAATCCAAGGAGCCTTGGTAGTGCAGTAGTTAAGTGCTTCACTGGGAACTCAAAGGTCAGTGGTTCAAACCCACCAGCTTCTGTGCATGCCAAAGGGGTGGCACTCTGCTTCCATCAAAGTTTACAGACTTGGTGACCCTATGGGGCAGTTCTACTCTGTCCTATAGGGTTGTTCACTGGGACTCGGAATCAACTGGATCGCACACCATAACAATGTGGATTTTAAATCTTTTTATATTGTTCTCAAAGGGCAGTGCTGGGAGGCAAGACAACTTTGAATAACCTATTCCAAAAGAGATAACATCATCCCTCATTTTTTCAAATTGAATTTGAAATGGTAATAAACCATGTGTATAAATTCTTACATTGTGATACATGAAATTTAGGGTGTTAAGCTTTATGAGCCCCTAACATGCCTAAGGTACTAACCAGAATGCTGGCAGTTCAAACCTACCAGCCACTCCTCAGAAGGAAGGTTGGGCAATCTACTTCCATAGTGATACTGCCTTGGAAACCCAAGGAGGGGTTGTTATGAGTCGGTTCTGACTCGATGGCACATAACAACACTACAACAACAACAACAACGTGAAACATGGATTACTTCTCACATTTCTAACCCACACAGATAACCAAACAAACCGTTTTATCAGGTGTAGAGACAGATCTACTGAAAGATTTCTTTAATTGCTCTGGGAGCCAACATACCCCGCGGGCCATCTTCTTTCATCTCAAATATGTGATAAAGAAGCTTTCTTGTAATGGATCTCTGGATCCCACATTTCACGTGTCTTTGGATTGAGTTGGGCCAGATCTCATTGTCAGGCTGCCAACTGAAGAGTGGCTGCCAACTTTCTGCTCAGTTTACCTGCCAACTTCTGTAACTCATACCGGTAGGTCCTTGTGCTCTACTTCCTTCCTGATCATTCTCCAGATAACAACAGAGACATAGTGCAGTAGTTAAGGTTATGTGTCAACTTGGCTGGACCTGGTTTTGATTTTCTGGGCAGCTGGATATAGTTATTCCCTATGAGACCAGTAATCAACTCTGTAGTGGAATGTACTGAATCATCTGAGACGGGATGTGGTCTGCTTCCGGTAGAGAAGAACATGCTTAGAGAAAGCTCTCTGAGCTGTTGGCACGCCTGGACCCTGAGTGTAGCCCATTTTTCACTCAGCAGCCTGCCAGATTATCTGCCGTTCTTGGGACTGTTTCTGGACTTGAACTAGTGGCCTGCCGTATTGCTTCATATCCTTGGCACTGTGCCATTTTCCTTCTAGCCTCCTAAACTTTACAGAATAAATCCCTGTTTGTTAAGGCCACCCGTTTGTGGTGTTTTCTGTTAGAGTGGCACTAGAGGATGAAAACAGATTACAATCAATGTAATGAAACAAAATGTGTATGAAGTATTATATGGAAAATGAATTTGCTCTGTAAACTTTCACCCAAATCACAATATAAAAAAAAAGCTGAATTTTTTTTCTTTTTTAAAACTAAAAATATAAAACATTGTCTGTATTCAGTTTAAACATAACAAGAGTGAAAGTTACGATAACTTCTTAGCCACAAACAAGCATCTTGAGGGAGTAGGTGACTAGGCCTGTGGGCGGCGGACCAAGGTAGCAGAGGACAGCAAGCTCAACAGGCACAACGTGGTATACAAAAATGTTGTTCTACATCTTCCTTAGGTGAGCAGCTACTGGGTTCTGAAAAGCTTGCAAGCTGCCTTCTATGTGGCAACTATTGGTCTCTCCTCCTCTGGAGCAAAGAAGAGTGAAGAAAATCCAAGACACACAACAATGGTCCAGAGGACCATAGGATTCTCAACCTATATGACACATCCAATATGACCTATATGCCATTCTCAACCTATATGACCCAGAGACCAGAAGAAATAGATTGTGCCTGGCTACCCATACCAACCACTTGCAGGGGATCAAGATTGGAGATCCTGTGTAGATTGGGAGACAGATGTGGAACAAACCTCAAAATCATAACAAAGACCAGGGTTACTGGTCTGATAGAGACCAGACCGGTGAAACCCTTGAAACTCTGCTGTGAGTCACTCTACAGGGTTGCTCACTCTCCTGTGGCTTAACTGTCAGCCAAACAACAGACAGGCCTTGGAGCTGACCACCTGCAGCAGGGAGATGCATTCCTCAGAAGAATCAGCCAAGGGAGATCAGAAGGGCAGCATTTGCACAGGGAGAAATGGAGGGAGGGAGGAATGTGGAGGTAAGAAGGACCCAGGGAAGAAGTAACCACAGCAAGTATGAGGTGGGATGTTACACTGGGGGGAATGTAACCACTATCACTGAACAAAATGTGCATATGAACTGTTGAATGTAAAATGATTCTACTCTATACAATTTCATCCAAATCACAATCAAAACTTGGAAAAACAAAACATTACGGCCAAGACAATCCTGTGACGCTCAGTTCCACTGTAACATGTGAGCCCCCAGGAGATAGAGGTCCATTCTGTGGCATCCCACAACAACAGAGAAAGAGAGAGAAAGAACATCAGAGACAGCTAAGTGATGCTGTGCCACTTGGGGTCATTATGAGTTGAAATTGACTTCAATGGCACCTAACACATTCTTTAGAAGCATGCTCTGAGTCTAGTCCACTCTCAGGGTAGGGGTCACATAGAATGTGGAGACCAGGAGGTAGGATCATTGAGGGCTATTGTGCAGTATGCCCAGCCCCTGGTCCCAGAAGAGGTACTGGGTCAGATTCTACATACAATGGAGGTTATTGGCCAGAGGGTGGCAATGTCTGATTTTCTTGACTCCCAACCCCCTGGTGGTGCAGACTGACAAATGAGGTCAGGAGAGCAAGTGGCTTTCCCAAGATCACACCTCCAGCACCAGCCCTGTTTTGAGGTGTACGCCATAGTGATTCCCACCCCTTCTTGAAACTCTTCCATCTCTGAGTTTGTGCATTAGCTTCATGCCACAGCACACATGGGGTTCATAGGTGTTATCTCACATCCACTTTCTGACCTGCCTAGGAAGTAGATGCTAGAATGATCTCCATGGTGTGGGTGGGGACACTGGTAAGATCTCTAAGAAACACTTAGACTTGTCCAGGGTCACAAACTGGTTATGAGGGATGAGCTGTGACTGAAGTGAATTGAACTCTGTCTGCTCCAATCTGGGGCTCTGGCTGCACTCGGGCCTTTCCACGGTTCTGGGGGGTGGGACAGGGAGGGACTGGGCTGGTGTCACCGTGTACATTATGGAGATGACATGGGGAAAAGTGAGCATTCAGCAGCCCAGAACAGCCTTTGGGGAACTCCTAGCTGAGGTGAGGCTATGATCATGCGACCCAGGATATGACCTCACTTCCTTGGCGATGGAGTACCCAGAACTTAGAACCCTGGTAACTAGGCCCCTATATTGGAGAGACAGCCGCTAGGCCAGCTCACTTGAATGGAGATGCTCAAACCATGTGCACTTGCTTCTCGTTTTCATTTATATCCAACCTGGAGAAATCCAGTTGGACCCTTTCCCGAAGGTTGAGAGGTGGTCTCAGTGCCCACTCCCGAAGGGTCTGGCCATTTTCGAAAAAGAACCAGAAAGTAACAGAGGGTGGTCCAAGGCGGTCAGTGCAGCCCAGGCCACCACTGTGGCCCCACCTGGGCGCCCCACACTCCCTCCCTCGTGTCATACCAGCCCTTTTCTTGGTGGGGTCCTTGGTCCCAAAGGGGGTAGGGAGGAAAGGATGACAGACTTGATGAGGCAGAAAGTTGCTGGATGAGGCAGGGTCCATTTGGGAGACAGGTGGGTAGGGTCAGAGAAGGAGGTGTCCTGATCTGGGGGGAGAGGGGATGTGGGAGAGGCAAAGCGATGAGAGAGATGATGAAAATGAGGATGGTGTTGCCACTTCCCAGCTAGCACTCACTGGGCTTCCCCAGCTCCGTGGTCACAACCCAGCACCTGCACTGGCTACATGGGACTGGGCCTGATGTGGAACACAGTGGTGGGTGAGCCTATTCCGTCAAGTTGGGTGCCTTGGAGCCTCATGGCTTTGGTGTCCCAGGTGGAGAGCTGCTTCACGTTCCTGCCCAAACACCCATCATCACATAGGGCACTGGGCTTTAGGGAGGAACAGTCATGGGATCACAGTTCGAGTGGGCACTCTCCTCTGGCCCTCTCTGAGCTCCAGCTTCCCTGAGTGGGACAGGGACACCAAGTCCTAGCTACTGACACTGCCTGCCCACTTGGGACCCTCTGCCAACCCACCTCCTCCCAGGTGCTTCTGCAATAATCAGGGGGTGCTATTTGTAAGCAGGGTCAGTGGACTTGGATGGTGCAGCCCTCTGGCCAGTCCGCTCAGCCTGTGGGGGACACATGGAATTGTTAGTTCCTCTGAGGCCAGGGCACACAAGGGCCTGAAGGGGAAGAGAGTGAAGGAGGTGACTTGGAGGGACCCTTGACGCCTGCAAGTCCACTGCCGGGCATTGTTTCCACAGAGGCGCACGCAGGAGAGCCACGAGGAGGAAGAGGATGCTATGCCCTACACCATCTACCCCAAGGAAGGGGCCAGGAAGGGCTGGCATAGGCTCTGCGTGAGTGCGGGAGGCAGTGTTCCCATGAAAGGACCCCAGATGGTCAGAGGGGCCCCAGGAATTAGGTGCCACCCCGGAGACTCCCAGCACCCTCCCAGGCCTTTCCCTCTCCAGGCTGGCCCCTAGTCCCCGCACTAAAGGATCAGCTACTACCCTTAATTCTTTTCTCCCACTGTCCTACCCTCGCTGACCAGGTGCAAAGTCACTTTTCCCATATTTGTGAATGTCTGAAAGGAGTCCTATATTGTTTTCATTTCAATCAGCCTATGTGGTCTTTTAGGAGCTCTGGTGGGGTAGTACCTAGGGCACTTAACTGCTAAGCAGAAGGCTGGTGGTTCAAACCC
>NW_006921964.1:1251539-1256051 GCF_000298275.1 Orycteropus afer afer | reverse complement strand
CAGGTTGGGCAATCTACTTCCATAGTGATACTGCCTCAGAAACCCAAGGAGGGGTCACTGTGAGTCTGGTCTGTCTTGATGGTGCATAACAACAACAACATCAGGTGGTCTTTGGCATGTTGCCCCTGGTTTAGTGTTTAGCTCCCATCCCCCAGGCTCCCAGACAACAGCCTGCAGCACAATTGTTCCCCATTGTTTCAAAGCCTCTCATAGCCTCAGGCATAGTAGCCTTATTTTCACCCAAACTGCAGGGTTCAGTCCTAGATAGACTTTCTTCTGCTGCTACAAGTAATCTCAGAGAACCCATAACCGCGACCCCCCAGGTCAGGAAGTGTCCTGCCTCAGCTGCAGGGAACAGTCCAGAAGGGAGGCTGAAGCCCTCCCTGATTGAGCCTTCACCGCTGCTGGCCCTGGACTGACTCCTTTCTGCTGTCCTTCCAGCAGGGCTGTGGGAACCCTTACATGTGTCCACATACAATGACCCCTCCCCCACCCCCCGCCCCAGGACAGACCTCCACCAGTGGGCTGCTGGGGCGAGGGATGTGCACATTTAAAGTTAGGATCCCTAGAGTCAGACTCCTTCCCAAAACAGCTGGAGCAGTCATGTGGTGCCAGCAGTTGGTGAAGGTGGCTGGCTCCCTGATTCCAGGCTGTCCTGAGTGCTATGGCTCTTTTTCGTTGTTGCCAATCTGCGTCAGGGTGGCCAATGGACCTGCAGGGTGGCTTTGAGGTTCTGTTGGCCCTGACAAGATGAGTCCCTTCTCAGTCATTTACCAGCCATTTGGATTCTCTCTCCACGTGTCTACTGTCAGGTCCTTGGTCCTGTGGAGTGTTGTCTCCCAGCACGGGATCTCCAGTTTCTCAACTTTGGCTGGATCTGGGACCACCATAACTTCACCAAACCCCCTTAAATGTTCAGGGAGAAAAATCTGTGTCTGGCTTTGCCATCCAAAGGGAAGGTGTCTGGTGGGGTGTGTCTGCTCTCTGCTTTGTCTCCAGCTGAGGAGCCAGGGAGCCTGCACAAGACTGCCCGACAGCCCCCCCACCACACCCTCCCCAACCCAGGTCAGGAACCAAGCAGGCCTCAGTCAGCACCTAGGGAACTTGATGGAGCCTAGTGGTCACGTGGTTCTGCGCTGCAACTGTGTGACTTTGAGCAGACACTGGATATGGCTCACCCTCTAGGATCTCATCTCTGGAATGGGGTGTTTGATGAGGACTCACTGGATACTGCTTTCCTTACAGGGAGATATCATGATTACTGGGTTAACAGAATCACTCCTGGTTCTTCATATTTTCAACGGTCCTCACCTTCAATTCTACTTGGAGAGTGGAGCCCCATTTTCTGCTCGAGGCACTCGTGTCCCAGCTCCTGCCACAAGTCACTGAGGGTGGGGAGTTCCCGGGTCTGAGCTTTGGCTCTCGATCCTCCTGGTGTTTCCTGGGGCTGTCTCTGACAGGATGTCCCTCCTCTGTCCCACTGCAGTGTGCCTGTGGCTCAGAGGAGGACCTGGATGAGACTTGTGCACTGCGCACCGACCAGCAATGGGCGGAGAGGAAAGTGGTGGGGCGCCTGGTGCCGGCATTCCTGGAGGGTGACTTGGCCTACATCCAGGCCTTTCTGGCAACATATAGAACCTACACCACCACCCAGCAGGCCCTGGACCTGCTGTTCCAATGGTGAGTGTCCCAACCTCCACCACGTATGGCGCTCTGCCACCTACCAACCTACCAAGTGTGAGTCTTAGGAAGGTCACTTCACTATCTGAGCCTCAGTTTGCTGAGAGAGGCACCAACTTGCCAGAATGATTGTCAGGACCACATGGGACATGTCATGGGAAGTGTGTAGCCAGAGCCCAGCTCTGCAGAGGAGGCTGCTTGAGAGGCTGGGATATGTACCTTGTTTCCCTTCCTCTGCCACTTGAAAAAGCTGCATGCCTCACCCCTCACTGCCTTGTGCCCTTGAGCAAATCCATTTTCCACTTAGAAAGGGGGTTGTGATTGCACCTAGTGGTTCCCTGTCCTTGGTGTTGCCAGAACAGGGATCCCTGGTTGGCAGAGAAGCCTCTGGCTACTTAGATATTCTGGAAGATTTCCAGGGGAGTTCATTTGTTCAGCAGTTATCTCTGAAGCCTTTACTGTTGCAGACACTGTTCTAGGCACTTTGCTTCATTCAGTGAACAAAGCAGACAGGCAGCACTGGCCTCCTGGGCCTCCTGTGTAGCCAGAGAATCAGACAGGAACAGCAGCCATCGTAAGCAGGCAGTGTCCACAGTGCTTTACATGTGATGCCCTCACACCTGTCCAGGTATGGACGCAATTGCCCTCGTTCTTCCGGGGATGGTGCATTCCAGGACCAGCTGAAAGAGTGAGTGGACTTTGTGTGGGGGAGAAGGAGGGGCTCTTGTCTCCACAGAAGCGTGGAGGTTGTGGGGGCTTCTGAACTGGTCTGGGAGACCCTGGGTGCTGCCCATCAGGATGCCCTGGAGGAATGCGTTGAGGGGCGCCCCCTGAAGGAGGAAAGCAGTCTCAGAGATCTGCAGGTGGTGGCCTTGCATCCTGAGGAACAGAGGGGAGCCTGGGGTCTCAGAGAGGTCCCTGAGAGAACCTGTGCACTGACAGTGCCCTCCCAGCTTGGCTTGCGCCCTCCCCTATTTGGGATCCAAACAGGAGGTGTAGGGAGAAGTCTGCTCCAGGATCCTAATCCCCAGGGCTGGAGGATCTGCTGCATGTGCGGCCACGATCCTTTGGGGAACACTGTCTGTGGGAGGACAGACCCCCATGTGTTCAGAAAACCAGGCTCAACTCTTGCACGCAAGCTGAGGGCCTGGGCAAGCTGGGATGGGGAGCGGACACCATGTGTCCCTCAGTGCCAGCTATTTGTGGAGCCTCAAGTGTGACAGGCTGTGAGGTGAACAAGCAGAAACACTCTCCTTGCCTCCAGTGTTTACTCTCTTGTGGGGAGGTGCCAGAGGACGGACAGGGACTTAAGTCAGGCTTCCTGAGGAAGGACCAATTGGTCAGATCATTGATGCAGAGATCCCTGAGACCAGGGCTCTGTGCGAGCCCGTGCTCCGTGAGCAGGCCTGCCTTAGTCACGACAGCCAGAGTGGGTGGGCCTGGGAATGGCCTCCAGCAGTGCTGGCCACACAGAGGGACTGAGCCCCTTGCAGGGATGCCCTGGGGGAGCAGTGTGATGGGAAAGGACAGGTCTCTGACCCTGCTCTTCCATACCCATCCACAGGGCCATCTCCTTTATTCTGTTCACCTGGCTGGCTGAACATTTGGGGGATTTCCAGCAGCCCCCAGACTTCCGCTGCCTCAAGGCTGTAGGGGAATTCCTGTAGGCGAATATGCCCGGCTCGGACTTGGAGCGCCGTGCCCACCATCTCCTTGTCCAGCTCCCTTGACTGGAGCCCGCTGCAGCAGAGCCAGCAGGTGAGGAGGACTAGGCATGATTGCGGGTGAGTTGTAGAGATCCATGGGGCAGTGCAACACTCCACTGGTGGACCACTACCTGGGAAGATGTCTGGGGTAGAAATCCAGGCCACAGGCTTCTCTCCACTGCACTTGAAAGTTTTCTGTCATTGGAAAGGCAGTAAGGTTGTTGAACACTCCTTTCCTTGCAGCTGCAAAGCCAAGACAGATTCCACTTAAGAGAGTGGCCCAAGATCCAGCAGCACTTCCATAATCAGCTTGTGGATCACCTGGTGATGTCGAACCTGTTAGTGCACCAACTCAGGACCTCCATAGAGCACCAGGTCCACTATCACCAGTTCCGTCACTGACTCCTGGTGGACAGCCAGCTGAAGAGCTGCTTATTCTTCCTGGCTCAGTACCAGAGGTAAAGCAAGAACAGCCTGGTGATGTGGATCCTGATCGTGAAACGACATCAGAGCTCCATAGAGCACTAGATCCACTATCACCAGCTCCATCACTGGGAACTGGTGGAGAATCAGCTGCAGAGCTGGAAAGTCTTCCTGGTCCGTCACTAGAAGTGAATCAAGAAGCCCCTGGTGATGCGGATCCTGCTTGTGAAACAACATCAGAGTTCCTGGGAACAGCAGATCCACCATTACCAGCTGCATCGCGGGGAACTGATGGGGAATCAGCTCTAGAGCTGGATGCTCGTCCTGGCCCAGCACAAGAAGCAAATCAAGAACACCTGGGTGATGTGGATCTTGATCCTGAAAAGATATCAGTGCTCCATAGAGCACCAGATCCACCATCACCAACTCCAGAAGCAAATTGCTATCCACACGGTGACATGAATCCTGATAAGGAAACAATAGCGGAGCTCCCAACAGCACCAGGCCCACCATTGCTGGAGCCATCCCCGGAAACCGGTGCAGAATCAGCTGGAGGGCTGGAGACTACTCCTGTCACAATACCAAAAGAAAATCAAAGACCAAGTTCTGATCTTGATCCTGCTCCTCTACTAACACTGGGGCTTCATGAAGCCATAGATCCTCCACCTCCAGATACGGCCCAGGCACAAGAGGGCGATATCCC
>NW_006921964.1:1215859-1223488 GCF_000298275.1 Orycteropus afer afer | reverse complement strand
CTCTCTCTCTCTCTCTCTCTCTCTATATATATATATATATATATATAAGCTTTGCTGGGTTTTTTTTCTCTAGAGAACCCAGTCTAACACAACTATGCAACGCTAAAGAATAATGTAGAATCTGCAAAACACTGCATAATGTGGATGAACTTGGAGGACATTCTGCTGAGTGAAATAAGTGAATCACAAAAGGACAAATATTGTATTAGTCCATTATTGTAAAAGTCAAGGAAAAGTTTATCTATGGAAGGAAATTTTCTTTGTTGGTTACGAGGGGTGGGAGGGTGGTGAGGGAACACTATTAGATAGAAAGAGGTAAGTATTGATTTGGGTGAAGAGAAGGGCAATGTACCAAATGTGAGTGATCAAAAACACGGTGGCATTGAGGAAGAGGAAGAGATAGAGAGGTACATGGGAGGTACAGACAGCAAAGATGAACCCTTTTCTACATATATTACTGCATTGTCAGTAAAGGCAAACATGGGTATACAGGTGGATAGATGGACAGACAGGCTGAACTAGTAGGTATATCTATGAAGCAGAGTGTGTACCCAAGAACATGTACAGGGTTGACAGACAATGGTCCTATAAGTTTATGTGTATGATCTGAATTCCCAGGTGTATTGCAGAGCTAACAAGAGGCAAGGTGGTAGTCACTGCTTGGTCACAGCCAGCTACCCAGAGGGACTGAGTAGTTGAACCTGTGGGCTCAGGACCATAGTCGCAGGGGACATCAAGCTCAATTGGCCTAACATACTATACAAAACATTGTTCCACCTCCTACTTTGGCGAGTAGCAACTGGGATCTTAAAAGCTTGCAAGCTGCCATCTAGATGCAACAATGGGTCTCTCCTCATCCACAGCAAAGAAGAGGAAAAGAAACCAAAAATACAAGAAACAAACAGACCAAGCAACTTGTAAACCATCCAATCTGCAGCCTATACGACTATGAGACCAGAAGAACTAGATGGTGCCCGGCTACCAATATCAACCACTTGGAAAGGAATCTATATAGGAGATCCTAGATAGAGAGGGAGAACAATGTGGACAAAACTCAAAATCATTTGGAGAAAAAAAAAGTTGGATGGGGGCCAGGGTTGCTGGTGTTATAGATCCTGGTGGAACCACTGGACTATGGCCCCTAGCTGCCCTTCAGGTTTGGAATTGAACCTAGACCTGTGGCTTCCAGCCAAGCAAAAGACAGGCATATGAGTTGAACACTTACCTGAGGTAGATACACTCCTTGGAGAGAACAATCATGGGAGAAAGAAGGGCTGCTTATGCACAGGGAGACAGCTCAGGGGGCAGGAGAGCATGGAGGGATGGACACAGGGAAGAGGTAATTATCAGGAGGAAGTGGGAGGAGAGCTGTTGCATAGTGGTAAATTGTGGTCAATGTCATCAGACAAAGTGTATGTAACTGCTGAATGGAAAGTCAATTTGCTCTGTAAACTTTCACCCAGATCACAAAACAAGAAAGAAAGAAAAGAAAAGGACCAGTCCCTGGAGAAGGATATCATGCTTGGTAAAGTAGAGGGTCAGCTAAAAAGGGGAAGACCCTCAATGAGATGGATTGACATAATGGCTGTGATGATGGGTGCAAGCATGACAATGATTATGAGGATAGTTCAAGACTGGGCAGTGTTTCCTTCTGTTTTACATAGGGTCACCATGAGTCAAAACTGACTCGATGGCACCTAATAACACAAGGCTGCCCAGCCTCAGTGTGGGAAGACGGCACCCTCAGACCTTCCTGCTCACACAGAGTACATTCTGTCCTTGTCACCTTGGTACTTGTCTCCGTTCTCATTGGTGGGGAGACAGGGTAAAGCTCTTCTCATTGCCCTCTTGGGCAATACCAAAAACAGGCCCTACTGGCTTCAGATCCAAGAGTAGCAGCAGAGGAGAACCAGGACATGGGGCAGGGAGCAGAGGCAGGGGTGGGAAAGAAGGGAGGAGCTAAGAGAAAAGGGCTCTCAGGCCCGTATCTGAGCCTGACTCAGTAAGGAATGCACAAATGTGTACTGGATCACAAATGTCCTTACACTACACTCCGACACACCAGGAGGATTCAGATCTCTCTCTAGAACTGATCCAGACTTCTTCATGAACCCCTCCCTTTGGTTGTGAGAGGCCAGGTGAGTTTATTTGGTCATTCTGATCACTTTAGTCTGAATCAGATGTTTAAACAGCTCTATATACTCAGCCTCTTTAGGTAAAAATTCTGGTCTTTCAGGTTCCCTCCTCCCTGCCCTGCCCGCCTAAGATGGTGTCTGAGGTTGGTGCATGAGATCTTGTAGCAGCAAAGGAAAGGGAGCCTTGCATCTGTGAGTGGCCTCTGGCACCTCTGTTCTCCTGGGGGTGCCCCTAGCTGTTTGATCCTTGATTGGAATTGAAGGCTGATACCCTCCCCACTCCACTCCTCTGTATCTCCTCTCCTCCTCTTCCCCCTCTGTGTCTCTTTATATCTCTTGATCAGACCCAGTAGTGCTCCCAGTTCACTCTGCCTCACGTCAGCTGTGATAGCCATGCAGATCCCACAGAATCTCTTCACAATCTCCATCAAATGCCTGTTCTGAGCTACCCATTTAGCCCTCTGATGGAGGTCACCTTGGCCGTGCTAGGAGGGGCTTGCTGACTCTCATCAGTGTCTACTCCCCATAAGGCCTAAAGAAACTACAGGAATGTGAATTGGACTCTTACAAGGCCTGACCCCAGTGCTCCACTCTATTAATCATGCTGGACCCACCGCAGCAGAGCAGACCTACAACCTAGTCTCCTCAGAACCCCTGGAGCCTCTCTTCTGGAGGGGAGCTGGGGATCTACTTGTCTGATCCCTTCCCAACTCCCTCCTTCTCCCCTCTACCATCCTCAGCATCAGGACTCATGGGGGCATCATCACGGAAGAACTATCCACTCTCCACTGAAAGAAATGCTAAATTCATGGAGACTGGATGAGTCCCTGAAACTATTGTTCTAAGATAACTTTTAAACCTTAAACCAAAAATATCCCCTGAGGATCAGTGCAGGAAATCCTGGGTAGAGTGGGAGAACAATGTGGAATAAAACACAAAATCATTTAAAAAAAAAAAAAAGACCAGGTTTGCCAGTCTGACAGAGCCTGGTGAGACCCCTGAGACTATGGCTCTTAATTATCCTACAGGTCTGGATTTGAACTCAGGGAACAGTATCTTTGTGTCCACCACCTTATTCATACATTTGAGGACTATTAATGTTGACCTGTATTTTTCCGATGTTCCTTAAAGCAAAAAATAAAATATTTCCAACTGTGAATAATATTCAAATAAATAACCTGCATACCTCCAAAAAAAGAAACGTTAAATTCTTGTCTTAGTGAAACAATAGACTGATAATCCACTAGAAATTAAAAGAAAAATTTTAGTGAAGGAATAGAATCATTTCAAAATGAGGACACATTTACAGACATCCATGCAACATGTTGCAGCGCTCCAAATTGCAGGGAGAAAGGTAAAGTTTAAAAGGGTAGAGTTAACAAGGGATTTGTGCTGGCAGGCAAGTAGGAGGGGGAGGAAGCATGCCAAAAGTTACAAAGGGTTTGTTAAACTACAAGCGCAAACATTATCAATAACCTTATGTTTTGCATCTGAGGTTCTTACATCCTGAGAGTTTTTAACAAAAAATTCTGTTTCGGGTTAATTTTCTGTCACATCTGCAGTCTGTCTCTTTATCTTAATGAAGTTGAGTTTCTACTTTAGTTACAAATTTACAGAGAGCTAATAGAACCACTCTAGTGGCATAGTGCCAAGGGATTTGACTGCTAACCAGAAAGCTGGTGGTTCAAACCCACCAGCCACTCCTTGGAAGGAAGGTTAGGCAATCTTCGGTAGTGATACTGCCTTGGAAAACCAAGGAGTGGTCACTAGGAGTTGGATCTGACTCCATGGCAGTGGGTTTGTTTGTTTTTGGTTTGGTTTGGTTTGGTTTGGTTTTGTTAATGGAAACACTGTGAAAAGTTTCAGTGAGTAAAATTTTAATTTGGGAGTTAGGATGTGAACTAAGACATGATACACACCTATCTTAGCTACAGAGTTATTTACAAGGTCTAACTTCATTTAACATTATCAGTTCTATTTCTCATCCCCCTACTGACCATGGCACCATCTCTGGGGCCAGCTGCACAAATATTCTTGACAGACACTAAGTAAGCATCTATGTTGAAAAGCCTGACTATTGTCTTCTTTGTTTTCCAAGCAGTAAAACTTTGACAAAAAGGCCAAGTAGTGTCTTTAGAGAGGTAAAAATGAAAATCTTAATTTAAAACAGAGTTTTGATTTAGGTCTGAATTTACCCTACTCAGATATGCTAGCACTTTGATTTTTCTAAGGTTCACTGCCACATTCTATTCTGCTAGGCCTTGATTTGTTCCACAAGAGCAAATGAATTTAGAAAAGCCTTTCTCACTCCACAGGGTCTAGCTTCCCAGCCTGTTGTTCTGCTCCAGAGCTGATTTTGAGTGTCAGAAGCAAAGTATAACTTCGTCCTTTCTCTTTGGAGACTTTCTGTAGCAATATTAATCTCTCCCCAGACAGACTTTCCCAGAGAGAAGGCCATGGACACATTTTTCCAGATACTGTCTCCATACCACATCTTACACTGTTCTCCAGTCCCTAGTGGCCTTTGTGACGGGTGAAGCAACAGTGGACCCTGAAAGTCCGGAAGGGCCAGAGTGGTCACACCAGGTCATACCAGGAGCCAAACCCCTTTAGTCTGGAACTGAGTTTGAGCTATTCTCCCTAATTCCTTGAACCCCAGCAGCATTGATTTATTAAACCATTAGTTCATTCAGTTATTCAGTCAGCAAGGGTTCACAACACTTTTTCTGGGAGCTACTCCATCAAGAGAGTAGTGTGATAATGAGACAAATAGAAGGTGACAAGACCTAAAGGATTAACTAAAAACACAAGCTGCAAGCCTAATTGCTGTAGCTGAAAGCCAAACCACATCCTGAGACATAGGGTACAGAAATAACCAAGTAGCCTACCCAGTTCTGTGCCTTGCAATGTTGCAAAATCTTTTTGTAGGTGTTTGTGAGCAATCTAATTTTCAGCTCTCCAAGCATGAGCACATCACTGTGAGACAACCGATATATGACCTTCTGGGGTGGCAGTATTGAAGAAAAGGCACCAACCAGGATTTGAACCAATTCCCTGAGAGACGTGCATGCACGTCATATTAAGTATCCCAGCAGGCCTTGCAACTCATGTAAGTATCCCGGAAACCCCTGCAACTCCTGCACACACACAACTTCCATATTGCCACCGCTTTCTAGGAAACTACCACCCCTTCTCAGAATATCTCCATCTGTTTCAAAACCCTTTAAAACCCCAGTGAATTTTTGCTCGGGAAGACAAAGGCTAGTGTTGCTTAGTCTCACTTTGTCTCTGCTCATGAGCTACTTTCTCTTTCTCTTAATAAAGACTTAATATGTGTGGAAAATCTAAGCCTCTCCTGGCATTCTTGGTCAGTAGAAGGCAATAGCCTGATGAGGCCAACCCCTGACAAGGAAGGGCTCCCCAGGACAATACCAACCTTCTGGATGAGGAGTCTGCAGCTAGGGCAGACAAGATGGATTTCTGATGCCTTACAGCAGTACTGACACAGGCCTCAGTGCTGTGGTCTTTAGATCTCCTCTTCCCTGGAAATCTAATCCCCAGCACAGAGTGCAACAGGATATTGGCAACATCTCCTTTCTGAGAGAAGCCAGTAAAGGGATTTCCACAGAAGAGGCTGCAGGGGAACAGGCCCCTTGGAGGACTAATTTGGTAGTTTAGTGGTAGAATTCTCACTATCCATGCAGGAGACCCAGGTTTTATTTCCAGCCAATACACTTCATGTGCAGCCACCACCTTTCTGACAGTGGAGGCTTAAGTGTTGCTATGCTGTTGAACAGGTTTCAGTGGAGCTTCCAAATTAAGATAGACTAGGAAGAAAGTTCTGGTAACCTATGTTGAAAATCAGCCACTAACAAACCTATGGACCACAATTGTTCAATCTGCAACCAATTATAGGGATAGCCAAGGACAGAAACCCAAGGAGGGGTCGCTATGAGTCGGGGCTGACTCGATGGCACATAACAACAACAACAACAACAAGGACCTGGCAGCATTTTGTTCCATTGTGTATGGGACTGCCATGAATCTGGGATGATTCAAGATTGCTTATTGAGGACTTATTCTAAAAATAAGTCAGGGGGCATTAATGAAGCTTACTCCTGTCACCAGGGAAGCAGTTATGCCCAGGATGCATTCAGAGCAGCCTGGTGCATCCTGGAGAGTGTCAGGTAATTTCCATGACTACTCTAGGAGATAGTTGCATAATGATATGCCCAGTTGTCTGTTTGGAGTTCAGGCCAGCAGCCTGCAACAATAAATGGGATTCTGTGCTGGAATCAATTGAGAAGAACACTGAGAGCCAGGGTGGAGATGTCCTCAGTCTTTTAGTTGACTAACAGCTACCATACTGCAGGAAACCGCAGGCACCATACACAAGGAGGATATCTTGTGGGAGGGTAGAAAACATTCTGGAAAGTCAGGCACTGTCCCTGCAGGCAAAATCAACTTGGGTCAGAAGATGTATGTATGCTGCTCTCTTTCAACTTACCTGAGAACTCTTGGTGATAGATTTTCAAATTTAAAATATCATTTGCTTGTTGGTATGAGGCAAGATAAGTATAGTCTGTCTTAACATAGATGTGGCAGTATGTATCAAGAGCTTAAAAACGTTCATTGCTCTTGACCTACTTGAAATTTGGGGATTCTATCCTAAGGAAGGGACTCTGGCGGCGTAATGCCTAAGGCATTTGACTGATAACCAGAAGGCTGACAATTCAAACCCACCAGCCACTCCTTGGAAGGAAGATGAGGCAATTTACTTCCATAGAGATTGTTTTTTTATCCTAAGGAAATAATAGGACATGTAGACAACATTTTAGTCATTTAAATTGTGGTGCCTCCCTAGATGTAGTTTCCCTGAATATAGTATTAAAATAATGTGTGTGACAAAAATGTTGGTGACATGAGAAGAGTAATACATGAGAAAGTAAGATACAAAATTGCATGTGCTTACAATTACATTAAAAGTGGATATGCCTTAAGGTTGTGTGTCAGCTTGGCTGAGCCATGATTCTTAGTGGTTCAGCAGTTAGGATGTAGTTATCCTCCATGATGAGAGCTGCTATGAGCAGTCAATCAGCTGAAAGGGGGCTTCCTTTAGGATATTGCTTGCTTCTAGTATATATGGGAAAAGCTCTGGGAAAGGTCTCTGGCTTTTTGCTTGGAATCCTGCATCTGGCTCATATTATCTTGATTTGCCTGCCCATCTTGGGATTGTTACCTTCATAGCCTATAAACCAATAGCCTGCCATTTTACCTGCTGATCTTGGGTTCATCAGCCTCTGAACCCAGCAGCTTGATTTATTGCCTCCTGATCTTGGGTACATCAGCCTCTGTAGCTGCGTGAGTCAGAAGAGGCCCCCAGCTTGATGTTTGACCCTGGACTTGGGACTTGCCACTCTCTACAACTGCATGAGCCATTTCCTTGAAATAAATTTCTCTTAGATAGATAGATATTGTTGTTGTTGTTGTTGTT
>NW_006921964.1:1214875-1215639 GCF_000298275.1 Orycteropus afer afer | reverse complement strand
GGGCAATCTACTTCCGTAGTGATACTGCCTCGGAAACCCAGGGAGGGGTCGCTATGAGTCGGGACCGACTCGACGGCACATAACAACAACAACAAGATAGATACAGAGATTTAAAATTTCATTGATTTTGCTTCTCTAGAGAACCTACCCTAAGACAGTGGATAAGGTATAAAACACTGCTGAAAGATACTAAAACTCACACCAGACCCATTGCTGTTCAGTTGATTCTGACTCATAATGATCCTATAGGATGAGTAGAACTGCTTCATAGAGTTTCCAAGGCTGTAAATCTTAATAGAAATAGACTGCCACATCATTCACCCATGGAGCAGGCCAACAACCTTTTGGTTAGCAGCCGAATGTCACCAGGGCTCCTTGAAAGAAACTAAGGAAGACACAAACAGATGGAAAGACATTCCATGCTCATGGACTGGAAGACTTAATATAGTCAAGATATCAATTACTACCCATAGTGCTCTACAGATACAACATAGTCGCAATCAAAATTCCAATAGCATTCTTTACAGAACTGGAAAAAGCAATCCTCAATTTTATATGAAAGACAAGAGATTCCAAAAAGCCAAAGTAATTTTGAAGAAGAACAAGGAGGTCTCACACTTCCTGACTTCAAAACATATTATACAACTACAGTAATCAAAATAGCTTGGTAGTATCCGATCTGCAACCTATACAACTATGAGACCAGAAGAACTAGATGGTGCCTGGCTACCACTGTCATCCACTTGGAAGGGATGTAGGAGATC
>NW_006921964.1:1212166-1214445 GCF_000298275.1 Orycteropus afer afer | reverse complement strand
AAAGTATATGTGAACTGCTGTATGAAAAGTGAATTTACTCTGTAAATCTTCACCCAAATCAAAATAAAATTTAAAAAAAAAAAATAGCTTGGTAGTAGTTTATTGGTAGACACATAGAACAATGGAATAGAACGGAATATCCAGAAAAAAATCCAAACATCTACGGTCAATTGATTTTCAACAAGGGAGCCAAATCCATTCAATAGGAAAGGAACAGTCTCTTCAACAAATGGTGCTGATGAAACAAGATTTCCACATGCAGAAAAATTATATAAGATCTATACCTCACACCATTCACAAAAACTAACTCAAAATGGACCAAGGGCCTAAATTTTAAGTATAAAACTATAAAGTTCTTAGGAGAAAACACAGGAGGAAAGCTTTGGGGCCTAATTTTTTTCAATGATAGATTATCAAACACACAATGAAATAAAGAGAACAAAAAATAGAGTTTGTCAGAAGATAGTGTCCTACTAACTGACTGTTCTGGTTACCTAGTGCCACTCTGACAGGAATATATCACAAATGGGATGGCCTTAACAAACAGGAGTTTATTCTCTTACAGTTCAGAAGGATAGAAGTCCAAGTTCCAAATGCCAGGCTCTAGGGGCTATGTGAAGGCCCCTTGACCTTGGGCTTCAGCTCTGCATCTTGCTCATGGCCCACTGAAGCTAGAGGCATCTCTTCACTAAGGCAGCTACTGGCTGCTGAGGCTAACAAGCCCAAGGTTGACAAATAAAATGGCACAGTCCCGATGTTACCAAACCACACAGCAGGCTATTAATTCAAGTGCATTTTTAAGTCCCAAGGTTGGCAGAGCATGGCAGGGTCCAAGCGTGCCATAAGCTAGAGACCATCCCCCAAGGTTTCAGCTTATATACAGGTAGCAGACCACATTCTCTAAGGCTGCTTACAGTAGATTCCATCATGGAGTTGATTACCAGTCTCATCATGGGGAATACTACATCCAGCTGCCCAGGCATTGAACCAGGCACAACGAAGTTGACACACAAACTGAACTAGCACACTGACTATTCCAAATCCTCTTGCTACAGAGATTTTGAGAAATGCAGTGAAACTGATACAAGTAATGATCCTGGAATTATGAGCATCTAACGAGGAGATAAAATATTAGGGAGGAATAGGCAGATAAGCAACACAGACCCTTTCAACAAAGAAAAGGAAAACCAATTCACAGAGATACAGAAGATAATCCTGGAGCCCTGAGCTTTGAAAGGAACTATACAGAAGTATAGGCACCAACTAGTGGAAAAACATGAATGAAAACAGTGGGTACAGAGATGGTCAGAGCTGTGGACTGTCAGCTTCTGACAGGATCAACACCCTGAATATTCCAAGTGTTGTTGGGACCTGAGAATTGACCTAAAGATCAGGCCTGGTCACCAAGGGCTGCAGGGATGATTGCACTGGTGGCCTTTGACAAGGAAGAGAAACAGCAAGGAGGGAGACACCCTGAGCTGTTAGCTTTCCACTGCCCAGAGGGTGCAGCCATTTTGATTGCTTATCTGCAGCAGCCATTTTGGATATTTAAAGTGACCAAGGGCACAGCCATTTTGAATGTTTACAAGTAGCAGCCATTTTGGATATTTAAAGTGACGAAGGTTGCAACTATTGTGAATGCTTAAAAGTGGTGGCCATTTTGGATATTTAAAGTGACCGAGGGCGCAGTCATTTTTAATCTTTACAAGTGGCAACCATCTTGGATTTTAAAGTGACAGCATTCTCATTTAGATTCCAGTGACCTAAGAATAGGCTCTGTTTGCCAAGGTCGACAGGGACATATGAGAGGCTGACAACAGGAAAGGAGACAAGTGGTAAGTGTATAAGTTCTGTCAACTAGTAAATAGAGAAGCATAGCACTATACCCTGCTTGCGTAGATAACATACCAAGAAAACAAAAATTGTGGGCAAGTCACTCCAACATACCAATTAAATATAAACACAAGAACGTCACAATACCTTGGAGACAACAGAGCATCACAGTCCACACAAAGAAGCAAGACAAAGCAGGAGAAACAAGGAACCAGGATACAGATCCAAAACACATCCCTGATGAAGACACAGCATTAGAAATCCCTGATAAGGAATTCAAAGGAATTGTATTTAGGTATCTTCAACCAATTGAGAGACATATCAAGGAAAACACTAGCAAAATTTAGGAAAACACAGAGAAATCCCTATAACAATTTAAAAAGACAAGAACAAAATGACAAAACAGATGAAAAATTAGAAATGACACAAAACCTTCACATAGACAT
>NW_006921964.1:1209922-1211681 GCF_000298275.1 Orycteropus afer afer | reverse complement strand
GAATTATGTACCCAAAAAAATTGTCCCTCAAATATGATGGTGAACTTAGGACATTTCCAGATAAGCAGAAATTAAGGGAATTTGTTAAAACCAGATCAACCTTACAAGAGATGCTAAAGGGAGTCCTTTGGACAGAGAAGCAACAACAGCCAACAGCAACTGACCATTAACACACACGATGATATAACCCAGAAACCAACCCAGCTATGAAAGTATCCAAAGTAAATAAGCCTACAATATTGTAAATAGGGAACCAGAGACATCAATAGACAAATGAGGACAACTACAAATGAAAAAGAGGGAAAAAACTGTGTCATTACAGAACTTCTAAATGGTGGGGAAGTCAAGAAAACTACAAGATAGAAGAAGAGACTGTTCTAAACTTGGGAAGAAAATTATAAATCAGAGGGTAACCTTCACAGAAAAATGACAAACCTTCACATCAAAATAAAAAAGAGGACCACCACAAATATTTAGCAAATACAAAAACAATAGCAATAAAGGAAGTGATAACACAATTCATAAACAAAACGAGCTCAGCATAGAAAATTGTATGGAACAAAGAAATTGACACCACAAAAAACGACATAACAAAAATGACAGCAACAAACTCATATTTCCTGAAAATGACTTATCTGACAAGGAACTTATCTCTAAGATTTATAGAAAACTCCAATGTCTCAACACAAAAGGAATTAACAATCCAATTGAAAAAGAGGCAAAACACATGAATAAACGCTTCACCAAGGTGGATATTCAGGTGGCCAGCTAATACATGAAGAGATACTCACAATCATTGGCTATCAGAGAGATGCAAAACAAAACAACAATGACATACCATCTCACCCCAGCACTGATGGTATAATAGTTGGAGATGTGTGTCAACTTGTCTGGACCATAATTCTGTGTGGTTTAAGCAGTTGTGATGTGGTTATTCCCATGATGGGATCAGATGAATATGTTTTGAGCAGCCAAACCACTGAAAAGGAGTTTCCCTAGGGGTGTGGCCTGCTTCCAGTATATTTATGGACATCTTGGGAAAAGAGACACTCTTCTGTGGATTGGGATTCTCTCATGCTGCCTACAACTGTCCATGAGTGAACAATCCACCATTCAGCCTGGAGATCTTGGATTCATCATTCACTGACGTCAACAGCCAGTACACTGCCTGCCAACCTTGAGCTCCTCAGCCCCTACAGCTGCAAGAGTCAGGAAAAGCCTCCAGCTTGACATTTGGTCCAAGAACTTTGGACTTGCCAACTTCTATAAGGGTGTGAGCCATTTTCCTAAGATAAATTTCTCTTTCTCTATATATATAAGCTTTACTGGTTTTGTTTCTGTAGAGAACCCAGTCTAACACTTTTGGTACCAAGAGTGGTTCTAGGGAGACAAAATCATAAGGATGGGCTTCCTAAATTGGTTCTCAAATTTGATTAATCGTCAAGACACTAGTGACCCTGCCTTTGTCAGTAAATAGGGCCTTGCTAATCCGTGGCGTGAGGTGGCAATATTAATATGCAAAATAGCACCACCAATAGATCAAGTACTTGTAAAAAGTGAGGTTCTGGGTGATCGCATATTTGATACTTTTCTGCAATTTTGTCAGCATGAGGAGTATAAGAAAGCTAGTTGGTTGGTCCTACTTAGACTACACAAAGTGGTGAAAGAGAGAGATGACCTCAGGGCTACTGAATCATGGCTTAAGCACTGCATAAAGACCTCAGTGTTTCCAGTTGTGTTCTAAAAAAAAAAAAAAAAA
>NW_006921964.1:1207003-1208547 GCF_000298275.1 Orycteropus afer afer | reverse complement strand
CATTGCCAAAAATCTATAATGTCAGTCTTTCTACTAGCCTTCCCCAAAGTGATCTGAGGCCTTTTAGGAGAGTGACTGTTCACTGGGGAAAAGGAAATAATCAGACTTTTCAGGGATTACTGGACACTGGCTCTGAATTGACACTAATTCCAGGAGACGCAAAGCGTCCTTGTGGCCCACCAGTCAGAGTGGGGACATATGGAGGTCAAGTTATTGATGGAGTCTTAGCTACGGCGCATCTCACAGTGGGTCCCCAAACCCATCCGGTAGTGATCTCCCCAGTTCCAGAATGCATAATTGGAATAGCTATTCTGAGCAATTGGCAGAATTCCCACATTGGGTCCCTGACATGTGGAGTACGGGCTATTATGGTAGGAAAAACCAAGTGGAAGCCATTAGAACTGCCTCTACCTACAAAAATAGTAAATCAAAAGCAATACCACATCCCTGGAGGGGTGGCAGAGATTACTGCCACCATCAAGGACTTAAAGGATGCAGGGGTGGTGATTCCCACCACATCCCCATTTAATTCACCTATTTGGCCTGTGCAATAAATGGGTGGATCTTGGAAAATGACAGTAGATTTTCATAAACTTAATTAGGTGATGACTTCAATTGCAGCTGCTGTTCCTGATGTGGTTTCATTGCTTGAGCAAATTAGTACATCTATTGGTACCTGGTATGCAGTTATTAATCTGGCCAATGCCTTTTTCTCAATACCAATTTCAAAGGACCATCAGAACCAGTTTGCCTTCAGTTGGCAAGGACAACAGTATACTTTCACAGTCCTTCCTCAGGGGTATATCAACTCCCCGGCACTGTGCCATAATTTAGTCCATATGGATCTTGATCGCCTTTACCTTCCACAAGATATCACACTGGTCCATTATATTGATGACATTATGATGACTAGACCTAGTAAGGAAGAAATATTGATGACTCTAAACTTATTTGTGAGACAGATGCATGCTAGAGGTTCGGAAATTAACCCAACAAAACTTCAGGCACCTTCCACTTCAGTGAAATTTCTAGGGGTCCAATGGTGTGGAGCATGTCAAGATATTCCTACTAAAGTGAAGGATAAGTTATTGTATCTGGCTTCCTCCACAACTAAAATGGAGGCACAACATCTGGTGGGCCTCTTTGGAGTTTGGAGGCAACATAGCCCTCATTTGGGTGTGTTGCTGCGGTCTATTTATCAAGTGACTCAGAAAGCTGTTAGTTTTGAGTGGAGCCCAGAACAACAGAAAGCTCTGCAACAGGTTCAGGCTGCCGTGCAGGCTGCTCTGCCACTTGGACCATAGGATCCGGCTGATCCAATGGTGCTTGAAGTATCTGTAGTAGATAGAGATGCTGTTTGGAGTCTTTGGCAGGTCCCTATTGGTGAATCACAACACAGAACCTTGGGATTTTGGAGCAAAGCCCTGCCATCCTCTGAAGATAACTACTCTCCTTTTTGAGAAACAGCTTTTGGCCTGTTACTGGACTTTGGTAGAGACTGAACGCCTAACCATGGGCCACCAAGTCACCATGAGGCCTGAGCT
>NW_006921964.1:1161649-1188557 GCF_000298275.1 Orycteropus afer afer | reverse complement strand
GGGGGCAGGAGTGTATGGAGGGATGGACACTGGGAAGAGGTAACTATGGGGAGGAAGTGGGAGGGGAGCTGTTGCATTGTGGTAAACTGTGGTCAATGGCATGAGACAAAGTATATGTGAACTGCTGTATGGAAAGTGAATTTGCTCTGTAAATCTTCACCGAAATCACTATTAAAAAAAAAAAAAAGATTTCATCCTACTCGTTTTAGGAGGTTAAGGGCCTGGTAGGCCTCCAAGTTTGATTAAATGACCCAATAAAAAAGGGTGTGGTCTGCCCTACTAGCCTGCAGCCCATTCAATAGATACTGACCAAGGGAGCACCTACATGCCAGGCACTGGGGTCAGCAGTGGGAACCCAGCAGATATAGGACAGACAAGGCTCCTCCCAAAGGAGCTTACAGTATAAGGATGTGGCAGACAAGACTCATTTCGTTAATGTCAAAGAATTTTAAACGCTGTTAAGGCGTGAAAGTTACCTGGGGCCCCGCTTGCCTTTCAGGGCCCCACTCAGAGACTGTTTCTTTACTTTCACTCCGTTTCCCCACAGGCCGGTACCACTTGGGTCTCTTGTTGTTGTTATGTGCTGTGGAGTGGGACTCGACTCATAGGGACCCCTCCTTGGGTTTCCGAGCAGTATCACTACCGAAGTAGGTTGCCCATCTTCCTTCCGAAGAGTGGCTGGTGGGTTTCAACCGCCAGCCTCCTGATTAGCAGTCAAGTACCTTTGGCACTACCCTATCAGAGCTCCTCCTTAGGCACTAGTCTCTAGGTAATGCGACAAGCTCCTTCTCGCGCGCTCTCACAGTGCCAAGCCTGCGCATCCGCACACTCCCAATCCCGGCGTGCCCCGCGCCGCTCCGCCGACTGGACGCCGTCTTTCCTACAGGCTCCGGAACCTTACTGCATGCCGGGAGTTGTGGTCTCGGGAGGCAGAGAGGCGGCCGGCTGGAGCGCGTGGCAGGAAGCGGAAGCGGCCTAAAGGCTGGCCCCGGCCCCGGCCCCGGCCCCGCCCCGCGCAGCCTGCTGCTGGGGCTACACTGACGTGTCTCTCGGCCGAAGACCTGCGCTCCGGAGCGGGCTGGGCTGCGGGCAGCGTCGCCTCACTCAGAGCGCAGCAGAGCTGAAGCAGGATCTGGAACCAGAGCAACCGACGCCATGGCGAGTGAGTCCCTCGCGGGCAGTCCGGGCGCCGCCGGGACAGATCAGATCCCTTGCCCCTCACCAGGAACCCACCGGTCCGACCTGCCTGGGTCCCCGCAGACCTGGGCTCGCGTCCCTCGGCCCTCTTCAAGGGCCCCCGCGCGCCCCTATGCCCGTATTGGTCGCTGCCCCATATTCTAATTCATCGGGGGCCCAAGCCTTCGCGGGTATCGAGGAAGGTTTCTCTTTTCCCTAACTCCTCTTGTTTCTCCCCTCCAAGTCAAATTTCTAGAAGTCATCAAACCCTTCTGTGTCATCCTGCCGGAAATTCAGAAGCCGGAAAGAAAGGTAAGTGCCCCAAATCGCGCTCAAAGACGCCTTCGTGAAAGTGTCTAGGCGTTTGAAGTTTACAGTACAATTAAAAATGGCTTCAACGCGCCAGATGGCGCTCTACCTTTTCTTCCGCCTGGAGTATAGTTGTGTGTACTGTGATGCTTCTGAGTTTATTGAAGAAAGGTGACCTGGCTGTGTGGGGATTTCCACTGAAACTGTCATGCATTAGTAGATATATCTTTTGTAGATAATTGCTTTAGTAAACAAAGCCTCGGGTTTGCCGTGTCTCAATGAATTCTAGCCTCAGAGTCCTCAGTCAGGAGACCCAGATTGAGTTACCCTTTTTTTTGGCCCCTAAAGGGTCAGACCATGGTTGAGTTTCCCGAGGAGATGCTCACTGTATCTAGCTTCTAAAAGGAATTAAGGACAGTGGCTTTATTCTGTATAAATGAGCATGTGCTTTTTATGTAGGCTGTTGCATTACCGAGAATAAAGGCATTTCAATGAAGTCTGCTACTTTCTGTAGGCACATTAAAACAGGGAAAGATGGAAATGTAGAACTATATGTAGCAATAGAAATTCTGATGATGTTTCAGTGGCTAAGGCCTGAGATAGTGAGTGTTGCCAATATTAAATAAAGTTCTTAAACAATGGAAAAAAGTTTCATTAGGTTCTTAAGTTAAAGACAAAATAGTAAAATACATTCTTCTCTTTTTTATTTTTTCAGTCTATTAATGGAGTTACATATGTTTATGTATAATTGGTATCAACCTGGACACTTGGATTCTTGGAATCTACCTTTTTTGGCTCCCCCCCAAAAGTCATTTTACGTAAATGCTTCACTTGTGTGCTGCCTTCAGTGGGCTAATTTCACTAGTGAGTTGCAAAGTTCACTGCTTCTCTCTCAAGCATAATGGAAAGGGTATGGGCCCTGGAGCCAGGCAAGCCTGGGTTTCTCTCTTCACACAGCCTCTTTAATAGCTGTGTGACCTTGACCTTGAACTAAGTATGGTAGATGCAGTGGCTGAAATACTTGCAGTGGCTTAGGAAGAGATTAACTCTGGAAGACGTAATGTCTGATGGTTTTGAAGCAGGAATAGATGTTTTCTTGAAAGAAATTCCAGGCAAAGGGAATATATAGTATAGTATGTAAAGGCAAAGAAGACAAGACTGTGTAGTGTGTTGGAGGAGGTTGTTACATGTGGTTGATATTAGTAGAACATAAAGGGTATGTGGGGAGCAATAAATGAGTGAAAAGGGCCTTGCAAATTAGAAAATCACTTTGGCAGTAAGGTAGAAGACCAAGAGTATGGTTTAGAGGCTACTCAAACAGGTAAAAACTAGGTGGTGGAGTAGGAGTCGAGGATGGATTGGAGTGATTTAAGATGTAGAGTAGACAGGACTTGGATAAAGGTCTTTTAAAGTTTCAGTGTTGAATTTGTCTTATACAAGAGCAGAGACTGTTGTTGTTTGCCGTCGAGTCGGCCCCAGCTCATAGCAACCCCTCCTTGGGTTTCCAAGGCAGTATCACTACGGAAGTAGGATTGCCCAACCTTCCTTCTGAGGAGTGACTGGTGGGTTTGAACCGCCAGCCTTCTGGTGAACAGTCAAGTGCCTTAGGCACTATGCTACCAGAGCTCCTACTAGGTAATTAAAAATGAGGAATCATGTAAAACTTGTCCATTCCTTTTTCCTATAAAGAATCATTTCAGTAAAATCTTGTTACATTACTATTTAGTTTGAAATGACATTGCCTTCCCTTGAACTACTTCTAATTTCTTGTGTGGTAGAGTGACAGGTGGGAAGGAAAACAGTTTGAAGAGGAAAAAGAGTTCTGTGACTGAACACCGCATTTGGAGCATTGCAGCGTCTACATACTTGGGATCACCATGAGTCAGAATTGACTCAATGGCAGCTAACAGTAGCCTCTCTAAAATTTTGTTTGCACATTATAGATATGATACTGATGTGTGGTTTGAGGGTTAAATGAAGTAATGTTTGTGAAGACCTCATACACAGAAACCATGTAGTACATGGTACTTATATTTGGTTCAAAGGGTTCAAGGCTTCCCTGAACAGAGAAGGGTCTGATATGAGTCCATTTTTACTGATTCGCTTATAAAAATAACTTGTTTAACTTCATTCTCTTCTGTAGATTCAGTTTAAGGAGAAGGTGCTGTGGACTGCTATCACCCTCTTTATCTTCTTAGTATGCTGCCAGGTAAACATAGGTTTAATATTCCACTGTTGGGGTAGGCGATAAGGATGGGCTGCACCAAGTGTGTTGACTCCTTTTCTCCTTGCTTGTTTCCAGATCCCCCTGTTTGGTATCATGTCTTCAGATTCAGCTGATCCTTTCTATTGGATGAGAGTGATTCTAGCCTCTAACAGAGGTAGGACTCTGCCTCTCTGTGCCTTTTCTCTGTACATAGTGAGCTTGACTGGCCTAATTTAATTAAATTACAGACTTTGACTTCATTTGGAGTTCAGAGAGTATGAAGTATGTGGCCTGGAAGATAGAGTGAAGAACATTGATGTGCTGTGCTGAAGAGCCTTATTCAATACTGCATTCAAGACCAAGGCATATTGAAAAAAATAAAAAAGACCAAGGCATGCCGTCGTATTTGGAATTGTGTTTGAATTCAGTTTAAAACCTGGAAAAACAAGATAAGTCTGTGTCATAAAGAATAGAAGCACAAAAAAACTAGAATGCGTTTTAAGCACAGAAGATGACATTTTTACCTATCTTGTGCTTTGATAACACATTCTTTAGAATATGTAATTCATTTCCCAGCTGCATCTTTTTCATACCTATAGGTTATGTGTATGTGTCAAAAATACAGTGTAACGCTATTTTATATACTATAACCAATTTCTATTGGGCATTTTAAATGTGTACTAGTGTTGATAATTGTGTTTGATTAGCTCATTTTTAAAATATAGTTCAAATTAAGTTCCAAATCAGTTGGAAGTATAGCTCATTTTAGTATAATAGAAGTAGAGTTTTATTCATGGTTAGATAGAATTGTGCAGCCCCCTCTTCCGGACTATGGGAATTATTTTAATGTTACCCTTTTTATTAGTTGATGAAGAGGTGAACCTTTCTTATCTCTATAAAACCAGAATGGATCTGTTATGGTGAGTGTAATTGCAGCGATCTGTTGAGACACCACATGACTTCCTCAATAGAATGAGACATTGCCTCACAGGCTGACCAGAATGAATTGAATTATACATTAATCATTGATGTTTTGGGATTCTCTGAATTAAATGTTGCTGCCAAAGTGAAACACAGAGGATTGTGTAAAGGAGACCAAATCTTCCGTATTCATTTTCTTAATAATGTTCTGCTTCTCTAAGTTAGTATTTCCTGTGTTTTGTCTTTCCCTTACCTCAAGGCACATTGATGGAGCTGGGTATCTCTCCTATTGTCACCTCTGGTCTTATTATGCAGCTCTTGGCTGGAGCAAAAATAATCGAAGTTGGTGACACCCCAAAAGACCGAGCTCTCTTCAACGGAGCCCAGAAGTGTAAGTGACAGTGTGAATAATGTTCATACATCTCTAGGAATTAGTTAGAAATCTAGTTAGAAAGTTGAATTTGTTACAAAGTTTGGGGAGTTTTTCTTTGTATGATGTAACCTTCTTGGCTCACTACCTGCAGGTGCTCCTTGGCCTGTGTTATTCGGTAGAGCACTTGGGATGGGCTGGATGCAGCAAGGGTAGGGAGAGTATGGA
The DNA here is from genome assembly GCF_000298275.1 of Orycteropus afer afer. Lineage (NCBI taxonomy): Eukaryota > Metazoa > Chordata > Mammalia > Tubulidentata > Orycteropodidae > Orycteropus > Orycteropus afer. Next base: position 1,183,347 of record NW_006921964.1, on the reverse strand, counting down.
GAGTGCCCCAGAGGCTGACATGATAGAGTGGAAGAAAGAGTTGGTGGTCCAGTCCCACACACTTCATGTAACTTTGGACAAATCTGTGTGCTTCTTGGAGCCTCAGTTTCCTCACCACTTAGAAAGACAAAATGTCTACTTCAGAGTTGTTGTGAAGATTAGATTAAATAACGTATGCAAAACATCTGTCACGGTGCCTGGCATGTAGAAGTTACTTGGCGAGCTTTTTTTTTTCTGAACGTTTAGAAAGATTTAAATTAGGGGGAAAGGAGATCCTCTCATTGCGTCTCTGCTATCTTCTTTGGAAACATTAGATGCTATCTCTTAGTTTCTGCATCTGTAAAAGGGATAATAATGGTATTTGTCTCATGGCAGATAGTGTTACTAGCAACAATGACCAGTCAGCAGAATTAACCTTGTTCACTCTGTAACCATTGACTGAAATATATGAATAGAAAATGATATTTACTATTCCCTGTGCAGATATATTTTTTTTCCACGCCAGTGTGTTTTACAGATCTTCTTAAGTTAGTAGGTTAAATTGAGTGAGAAAGACAGATCTAACTTAAACTTATCAGTTTCAGGTACAAAGCAGGATTTGTTTGTTCTTGCATTGTTTTTCAAAAGCATAAAGCAGCTGTTTTCCCTTTCGTCTTGACAATTTTTTGAACATTTTCCTGCCTTAAGCATTCAGTGTTACTGAGCACTTTTTAAAAAGTCAAATAGGAACTATATTTGATAGATACTTTGTAGTAAATTTTTATTTTATACAACAGAATAAGCAGAGAAGCTGAAAATTGAAGACGCAAACCCATACTTAGAGCTCCATGTACTATTGTAGAAGCATTAAATGTGTGGCAATTCTATTGTGCCTAACAATGATGTATAATAAGATACAGGAGAGGAGGAGATTCTAATTTAATCTCAAAAGCTCTGAAGTAGACATTATTTCCTTCTAAATGGTGAGGAAATTGAAGCTCCAAGAAGTAAGAGGATATTCTACAGAAAAGCTTCTATTCCAAAATAACTTGGTGGAAGAGGAAATGTGAATACTGCCTAAATTGATAGTATTGTGGGGTTTTTCCTCTTAAAAACACATTAAATAGAAATGTAAGACGGGATCTCTGCTCTACCTTTAATGGGTTTGTGTTCTAGACTTAGCTAGATGGTGAGTTACAGAGGTGGCCAGGTGTGTTACAGCGTATAAGTTACCAACTGGCCTAACATTGAATTTGCGTCTTGGAGGTTTGGGACACTGCCAAATTGTGTGCCTCTAGATGTTTTCTTTAGTAATTTTTCTCCTTGATTTGCTTTTATACAAACTAGACAAGCCACGTTTAAAGTCTTTCACTTCTCCTTTACTGAAAGGAAACTTAATTTAGGAAAAAGCAAAACTAAAGAGTAAGCATGCTTTTATTAAAAGCTCATTGCATTATTGTGTACTTTGATGCTGTGGCTGATTAGCCTAGACCAGGCTCCTTGTAGGCAGTGTCAGTATTTTTCATCTTTCTTCACCCCAGTGCCTGGCACCCATTCATTGTTGTCAGTAACTGTTTGCTTTACTACCATGTAATATCCCACTTGGAGAACACAGTTTTCTTTTCATTTCTAGTATTTGGCATGATCATTACTATTGGCCAGTCTATTGTGTATGTGATGACTGGAATGTATGGGGACCCTTCTGAAATGGGTGCCGGAATCTGCTTGTTAATCACCATTCAGGTAAGTGCTGTGAAAGCATCCCCCCGGCTGACTAACCCCACATGCTTACATAACTCAAATAACAAGTCTGAACCACACATTTATAAGGAACTCTACCTGAGAAGAAACCGAAGGCCCTATGTTTTTTGCCCTTTGAACTCACAGAAGGGCACTGCACTCACCAATACCTGTGCGCTGGGATGAGCTTTGACCCAGCCTTCAGGGTTTCTAACAGAAAAGCCCAGTAGTTGAAGAAGGGAAGGACCAGGTCTGTGGTAAGCAATAATAATGCAGTCTGTTTGGGTTTCTTTACTTTTATCTTTTAATTTTTACAGCTTTTTGTTGCTGGATTAATTGTCCTCCTCCTGGATGAACTCTTGCAAAAAGGATATGGCCTGGGCTCTGGTATTTCTCTCTTTATTGCAACTAACATCTGTGAGACCATTGTGTGGAAAGCATTCAGCCCCACCACTGTCAACACTGGACGAGGTAAGGGCCTTGGGCTTTCCTAGTCAAAAAATTCCATAAAAAATATTGACATGATGCAAAGCAAAATAGAAAAGGTCCCCTGTTCCATTGAAAAACTACTTCAGTGTTAGGTACATCTGCAAACTTCTAAAAAACACAGACATATACTTATAATGATACATAACTTAACGTTTTTCACATAAGAGTATTCCATGAAATTGAACGCACACCTGTGTTTTCCAGCCAAACAAAGTACAGGCATGTGAGTTAAACATTTACCTCAAGTAGACACACACCCTGGAGAGAACAGTCATGGAAGAAGGAAGGGCTGCTTATGCACAGGGAAACAGCTCAGGGCGCAGAAGAGTATGGGGGGATGGACACTGGGAAGAGGTAACTATGGGGAGGAAATGGGAGGGGAGCTGTTGCATTACAAATTTTGGTCAATGACATGAGACAAAGTATATGTGAACAAAGTATATGTGATACAGCATTATGAAAAGGGAATTTACTCTGTAAATCTTCACCCAAATCAAAATAAAATTAAAAAAAAAAAAAGAGTATTCCATGAACATTAGTCATGCCAGAACACATAATCCTGCTTCATTCTTCTAGCACAGCATGGACTTCCATTGCAAAGATGAAGCAACATTATTCTACTCTTCTTCTGATAAGACATTTAAGTCATCTCTCTCTCTTTTTTTTTTTCCCCTTATTTTGCTATTACAAACATTATACAATGACCACCCTTGTACATTCATGTTTTCATATTTTTGTAGTTGTGCTTTCAATGAGTAAATGTCTGAAAATGAGATTGCTGAAGCAAAGCATTTTGTCACACAAAAGGAAAGAGACCTGGGCTTGAGGAGTTCAACACCTGGGTTCCAATCCTGTTTATTCCTGTTAGTAGTACATACATAACTTAGGGCACATTCCTTCCCTCATTGAGAGGATTATAAGTGCTTTGGAAATCTTGTTACAGAAGACGTTTTTTAACATCTAAACATTCAGGGAGAGCCTTAGAATAAAACTTCCTTGGAAAGGGAAAATCAGCTTTTTTCATCATTAAAAATATTATTCACCCAGAAGAGTTCCGTGAGAAATAGCTATAGGGCACATTTGAGCACTTTATTTGAATTGAGTGCTGGAAATGAGTTACTTGCTTCCAGAGACCATATAATGTCATTAGTGATGCTGAAAACAGGACTCTTGACAAATGAAGGGACCTCTGGTAGCATAGTGGCTAAGGCACTTGACTGCTAACCAGAAGGCTGGTGGTTCAGATCCACCAGCCACTCCTCAGAAGGAAGGTTGGGCAGTCTACTTCCGTAGTGATACTGCCTCGGAAACCCAAGGAGGGGTCGCTATGAGTCGGGTCTTACTCGACGGCACATAACAACAACAACAGACAAATGAAGACTGCACATACAAAAGGAAGAGTGTAACTTGAAGTAGGAAATGTCAGGAGAGTCTTAGAAAAGAGTGACCAAGATCAGATGTGGTTTTTTCTTGGGCACCTTCTAGGGTTTTAGAAAACTTAAGGCAAATTGGGAGAAACTGGGAAACAGAAGGCAGAGTTATTCAGTGATGGTTGTGGAAAGGGGAGCTCTGGTAGCGTAGTGCCTAAGGCATTTGACTGCTAACCAGAAGGTTGGTGGTTCAATCCCACCAGCCACTGCTCGGAAGGAAGGTTGGGCAGTCTACTTCCGTACACTACGGACTTGGAAACCCAAGGAGGGGTTGTGATGAGTCAGATCCAACTCGAAGGCAGGTTTGTGTGTGTGTGTGTGTGTGTGTGTAAAGGCAGGAGGATGAGGGATTAGTGGCAGTACAGGTGTGTGGCAAGACCATCATGTCACCTGGTCTAGGGGAATGTGCTGAGTTATAAAGGAGTGTAGTTATAAAAGCATAGAGGTGAAGGTGGGGCAATTTGTAGAGGTGTGGAAGCCTGGCAGAAACTGGCAAAGGAAGGCACAGTCCATCCTGAAGCAGGACAGTGAGATGGTGGAAACCGGGGTTTGACAGGGATGATATCCCTTGAAATGGAAAGACAGGGAGAAAAAGCAGCTGGATATTATTGCAGTAATCCAGGTTTAACAAGACTGCTAAAGCATCGAGTGAGGGTATTAGAGAAAAAGTATCAAGAGATTGTACAGAGGAACTTTCAAGGGTAATGAAAACCCAGACACAAAGGCAGGTTTGTTTCTTAGGTTAAATTGAAAGTAGGGCTTGGAACTGGCTTGTTCTGGTTGAAACCCCTGCTGAGAATTTGCCTTTCCACCCTAGATACACATTTTAATGAGAATAGTCAGTTTAACAAGATCCCCAGGTGATTCTTAGTCCATTCTCAGCAGGGGATCAAGCCAGAATGAGCCAGTTGGAAGCCCTGATTTAAAGTATCACAGTTAACAGAATGTGTTCTGGACCAGCTGGAGAAAAGGTGCAGGTAGGGAGGGGCATCACAGCCTAGCTAAACTCTGAGGAAGCACTCAACTTCTGAGGAGTGAGGGAAATGGAGAGGTAAAGTCAAGAAGTTTAAGCCTTGGAGAAAGGTGGGCAAAATACTGCAGAGGTCACAGATGTTCCAGGCCAACTGCTACAGCTTAAGAGCGGGAACATAGGAAATAAATTGTTGAGTGAGACCTCCCTCTCCCTGAATTGAAAAAATGAAAATTACCGTTTCCCTGGGCAAGTGGAAAGTGCCCAAACGGAATTAGCAGAGTCATTGCCGGGGGGGGGGGTGCGGTGAACAGCTTTTGCAGTCGAGGAAATGTTTATACATGGAAGGAAACTTTCTTTGTTGGTAACCAGGGATGGGAGGAGAGGGGATGCTAACTAAATTCCTAGATAGGTTGGGGCAGGGCACATAGAGAGCAAAGATTATTTAGTGGTTACCAGGGTAAGAGGGAGGGGGAAAGGGGAAGCTTTTGTTTGCAGGCCATTGGGTTTATGCTGATGGTGGTAGAATATTTTGGAAAAGGATAGCAATAATGTGGCACACCATGAAAAATGTCATCAACGTCCCTGAGCTGTAAGTGGGGAGGTTGGCAAATTGTTGTGTATGTTTTCACCACAATAAAGATTTGTTTTTTATAAAAAGCAGCTTTTGCCCCTGAAGTAACACTAACATTTAGAAACTTTGTCTTGCTCACAGAGATTCAGCAGGTAGTGAATTTCAAGAAATAATTATGCCAGTAGTTAGGAAAATTAGGGCCTAATTCTGGCATTGCTGTTAATACCCTTTCATTCCACAAGTATTTATCAAGTCCCTGTTATGGGCCAGGTACTATTCTAGGAATTGGGAATACAGAGTAATTAGAACATGTGTTATCAGTATGTCAGATGTTACCCTAAACAAAAATAAAGCAGAGAAAGGCTCTGGGGATCCTAGGGGAGGGTTGATACAATTTTAGTCTGGCTAATCAAAGACAGGGAGCTCTGATAATGTAGTGCCTAAGGCACTTGACTGTTAACCAGAAAGCTGGCAGTTCAAACCCACCAGCCACTCCTCGGAAGGAAAGTTAGGCAATCTACTTCCATAGTGATACTGCCTTGGAAACCCAAGGTGGGGTCGCTATGAGTTGGGTCTGACTCGATGGCACATAACAACAATAATCAAAGACGGGCTTCACTGACACTTGTACAAAGTCCTGAAAGAGGTGAGGAGGCCATGTGACTATCTGGGGGAAGGATGTTCTGTTTGGAGGGAACAGTAAGGTAAAAAAGCCCTGAGGTGGGGATGTGTACCTAGTGTCTTCATGAATCATCATATGCAGTTGGTGTAAGACAAACAAGGAAAGAATAGTTGGAGGTGGGATCAGGATGTTGGGAGTGTGCAGAGCATGTAGCCTAGTAGACCATGTAGCTTTGAAGAAGTTCCTTCTTTCTGCACCTGGGCCTGACCTAGGCTGCCTCCTTTGTAAAATAGAAAGTTTGTCCTGGCTACCTCTTTGTTGTTGTTGTTGTTGTTGTGTGCCATGGAGACGGACCCGACTCATAGCGACCCCTCCTTGGGTTTCCGAGGCAGTATCACTACAGAAGTAGATTGCCCAACCTTCCTTCCGAGGAGTGGCTGGTGGGTTTGAACCGCCAGCCTTCTGGTTAGCAGTCACATGCCTTAGGCACTCTTTAGTATCTATGAATTCTATGCATTAAGGAGACAGGCCGGTATTGTCACATGTGACCAAAAGGTTGGGAGATAGGAACTGATGAAAGTCCAACACAGGATGAATGAGGAAGCCAGTGGTGGTTAGGGCAGAGTGTTTCAAAGAAGCCAGCCACATCCTGGTGGCTTCAGAAGAGATGAGTGGTAGTGTCAATTAGGTGGTCTGTCTGAAATCTCATCTCTGAATGTCTGGGAAAAGCTGCAGGGAAAAGCAGCAGGGGGTTCTAGCTAACACAGGTGAGGAAGAAGGAAAATGATGTCACAGCAGGACCTTGGTGCACCTCACACAGTACCAATTCCCTACTCCCACCCACTGACCATACTTCTTGAAATCCTGTTAGCTTCCTGCCAGTAAAACAGTCTGAGCGGTAGGGAAGAATTACTAAACTTCCATTGTGGGATAGTTACCCTGTGTTGGAATAATATAGATTACATAGCAATGCAGTGCTCTTCATTTTTTTTAATTTTTTTTTTTTTTTTTTAAGATAAATTTCTTGTCAGTTTAAAAATCATCTAGTTCTTAATAATGCCTCATGTACCCTAGCTTTCCCTCACTTGTCACTGTTGTCATATCCCCAGATTGGAAGCCATTCTTCCTATTTTCTCTGGCATCATCTCAAGGTGGGCATGTGATAGCAGATTTGAATCTAGATCAGGTCCCATCACGGGCATGCAGGCTACCCTCCTTGATTGTACAATCATTGTAAGGACCTAAGCCCCACTGTGTCAGGGATATCCTGTGTACCTCAGAGCCTTTGACATAGATATTGTCTTACTGGGGACTTTCTAGGGAAGTGGATTTGTCTGCATGGAGCCCTCCTTCAATCAATGTAGGACCCCTTTCAGCCAGAGTTCAGCAAACCTTGCATTTCTGGTTTTGTAATTGGTGGTCATCATTCCGACATCACTTGGCCATCATCTTAGGTATGCCTAAGAAATGAGATTGATTGACCAAATTTAAAAAAAAGTAGCTTATACCATTTCTGAGTTTGAAATCTCTATAACAGAAATAAGAGTTAAGGGAGAAAAAAATCCATTGCTCCATCCCTGTGGTTATTATTAGAAGGAGGCACCATGAATCTCACGTTGTTGTTAGATACCGTCAGGCTGATTCCAACTGCTAGCGATTCTTTGTACAACAGAAGAAACGCTGCCCAGTCCTGAGCCATCTGCACAGTCATTGCTATATTTGAGCCAGTTGTTGCAGCCACTGTGTCGATCCATCTCATTGAGGGTCTTCTTCTTTTTCACTGATCCTTTACTTTACTAAGCATGATGTCTTTCTCTAGGGACTGCTCCCTCCTGGTAACATGTCCAAAGTACGTGAGACAAAGTTTTACTGTCCTTGGATTTTTTTTTTTTTATTGTGATGTGGTTGAAAGTTTAAAAGGGAAACTGGTTTTCCATTCGTCAGTCCACACACATTCTGTTTTGTGACATTTACTATAATCCTTGCACTGGAACAGTATTGGTCCCATGTCCTCCCTGTACCCACCCCTTCCTTTTGTTCTTCCTTCCCATCCCCTCCCACCTTCCTAGCTCTTTAAAAAAAAAAAAAAAAAAAAACTCTCTGATCTGATTCATAGCAGCCCCTGTTGGGTTTCTGAGGCAGTAAATCTTTACGGAAGTAGATTGCCTCATCTTCCTTCAGCAGATCAGCTGGTAGGTTTGAACCACCAACCTTCTGGTTAGCACTCAAATGCCTAAGGCGTTGCACCACCAGAACTCCTTTCTTCCTAGCTCTATCCATGGGCAAATGCTGTTCTCTTGATCTCATATGCTTGGTTGTTCTAATGAGTGCATACCCTCCCGATAATTACTGTGCACCTTATAGGCCTGTCTATTGTTTGCCTTAAAGTAGAGCCATGGATAAAGTTTAGTTCCTAGATGTCTAAAGGCTATCATCTTGGGGTTTCCATCAGTTTTCATCAGACCAATAAGCCTGGTCTTTTGTATGATTTTGAGTTTTGTTCTGCATTTTCTTCTACTCTCTCCAAGATTTGTTGTTGTGATCCCTTTCAGAGCAGCCAGCAGTAGTCAGTGGGCACCTTCTAGTTCTTCTGGTCTCAGGTTCAAGGAGGCTAGGTTTCAGATGCTCCATTAGTCCTTTGAACTAATCGCTTCCTGTGTTTTCTTCACTCTTCTTTGCTCTGGACAGGGAAAGACCAATAGTTGCACCTTAGGGTGTCATCCCCACTTCTAAGGAGCATTCCAACTGTACTTCCAAGAAAAATTGACTTGTTCTTCTATTGTATATAATACATTCAGTATTCTTTGCTAGTGATGGAGTGATTAAGGCACTTGACTGCAAACCAGAATGTTGGCAGTTTAAACCCACCAGGCACTTTGTGGAAGGAAGACAGGGCCGTCTTCCTACTTCTCCTTCTACTTCTGTAAAGATTTACCACCTCAGAAACTCAGTTGGGGTTGCTATGGGTCAGTATAGACTTGATGACAGTGGGTTTGGTATTCTTCACCAATACAATAATTCAAGGGCATCAGTTGCTCTTCGGTCTTCTTTATTCGGTGTCTAGCTTTCACGTGCATATGAGGCAATTGAAAATACCATAGCTTGGGTCAGGTATACCTTAGTCCTCAAGGTAACATCTTTGCTTTTTAATACTTTAAAGAGGTCTTTTGAGCAAATTTGCCCAGTGCAATACATCATTTGATTTCTTGGATTTGGGCACAAACCACAGGTGTTGATTGTGGATCCAAGTAAAATGAAATCCTTGACAACTTCAATCTTTTCTCCATTGATGATGATGATGCTTACTGGTCCATTTGTGAGGATTTTAGTTTTCTTTATGTTGAGGTAAGATCCATACTGAAGGGTGTAGTTTATGATCTTCATCAGTAAGTGCTTCAAGTCATCTTCACTTTCAGTAAGCAAGGTTATATCATCTGCATATTGTAGGTTGTTAATGAGTCTTCCTCCAGTGTTGATGCCATTTTCTTCAGATTCAGATTATTTGCTCAGCATACAAATTGACTAAGTATGGTGAAAGTATATAGCCCTAAGGCACACCTTTCTTGATTTTAAACCATGCAGTATTCTCTTGTTCATTAGGTCTATGTATAGGTTCACATGAAAATAATTAAGTGTTCTGGAATTCCCATTCTTCATAGTTTTATCCATAATTTGTTATGATCCACATAGTCAAATACCTTTGCATAGTCAATAAAACACAAGTAGATATCTTTCTGATACTCTCAGCTTTCAGCCAGGAGCCAACTGACATCAACAATGATATCCCTCGTTCCAGGTCCTCTTCTGAATCTGGCATGAAATTCTGGCAGCTTCCTTCTGATGTGCTGCTGGAACCATTTTTGAATTATCTCCATCAAAATCTTACTTGCATGTGTTATTAATGGTATTCTTTGATAATTTCCTTATTATGTCAGATCACCTTTCTTTGGAATGGACACAAGTATCTTTCTCTTCCAGTTGGTTGGCTAGGTGAGTATCTTCCAGATTTCTTGGCATAGACGAATGAGCACTTCCAGTGTTGCATCCATTCATTTCTTGAAACATCTCAATGGGTATTCCCTCTGAGCCTTGTTTTTCACCAGTATCTCTAGTGCAGCTTGGACTTCTTCCTTCAGTACCATCACTTCTTCATCATATGCTATGGAGTGTTCGAACGTTTGCCAATTCTTTTTGGTACATTGACTCTGTGTATTCCTTCTGTCTTCTTTTGATGCTTCCTGTGTCTTTCAGTATTTTGCCCATAGAATTCTTCAGTATTGCAACTCAAGGTTTGAATTTTTTCTCTCATTCTTTCACCTTGAGAATGACAAATGTTCTGTTCCCTTTTGGTTTTCTAAAGTCTTTGCACATTTCATTGTAATACTTTTCTTTGGCTTTTTGAGCCACCCTTTGAAATCTTCTGTTCAGCTTTTTACTTCATTTCTTTTGTTGGCTTTAAATACTCCGAGTTCAGAAGCAAGTTTCAGAGTCTCTTCTGAGATTTGTTTATTTATTTATTTATTCCCTTTTCTCTCTTTTTAATGACCATTTGCTTTCTTCATGTGTGATGTCCTTGATGTCATACCACAGTTCATCTGTTTTTGGTCATTGGTGTTCAATGTGTCAAATCTATTCTTGAGGTAGTTTCTAAATTCAGGTAAGATATATTCAAAATTATACTTTGGCTCTTTGCGTGTGTTCTAATTTTCTTCAACTTCAGCTTGAACTTGCTTATGAGCACTGATGGTCTGTTCCACAGGCGGCCCCTGGCCTTGTTCTGACTGATGGTACTGAGCTGCTCCATCATCTCTTTCCACAGATGTAGTTGATTTTGTTCTTGTGTATTGCATCCAGCAAAGTCCACATGCATAATCTCTGTGGTTTGAAAAATATACTTACAATGAATAAGTCATTAATCTTGCGAAATTCTATCATGGTGTCTCTGGCATCATTTACAAAATCCAAGGCTGTATTTTCCAACTACCAATCCTCCTTTTTTTTTCCAACTTTCATATTCTAATCACCAGTAATTATCAGTGCTTCTTGATTGCATGTTTGATCAATTTCAGACTATGGTTTCTTCATCTTTGGCATTAGTGGTTGTGTAAATTTGAATAATAGCCATACTAACTGGTCTTCGTTGTATGATATGGATGTTAGCCTATCACTGACAGCATTGCACTTCTGGATAGATATTGAAATGTTCTTTTTGACAATGAATGCAACACCAATTCCTCTTTAATTTGTCATTCCCAGCCTAGTACATCATATGATTGTCAGATTGAGAATGGCCAAAATGAGTCCATTTCAGCTCACTAATGCCTAGGATATCGATCTTGAAGCATTCAATTTCATTTTTGGTGACTTCCAATTTTCCTAGATTCATACTTTGTACATTCCATGTTTAGATTATTAGTAGATGTTTACTGCTGTTTCTTGCCATTTTGAGTCATGCCACATCAACAAATGAAGATCTAAAAGGTTTACTCCATCAAGGTCATCTCTAGTTTGTGGAGGGAGTTCTTGCCCAGTTTTGTTTTGAGGACCCTCCCACCTGAAGGCACTATATCATCTTCCAGCACTATATTAGACAGTGTTCCACTGCTATTCATAAAGTTTTCATTAGCCAATTTTTTTCTTCCTAGTCTGTCTTAGTCTGTAAGCTCTGTTGAACCTGTCCACCTTGGGTCATCCTGCTGGTATTTGAAATACTGGTGGCATAGTTTCCAGCATCACAGCAACATGTAAGCCAGCATGCAGTACAACATACTGACAGATGAGTGGTGGATTAATCTTACAACTAGTTCAGTTTTCTTCTTTTCTCTGTTTAAGCCACTAAGAATCTTAGTGACAAGTTTATTTACTTGTTTGTTTCTTTAACTGATGTGTTCTTTCCTTCGACAACAGGGATGGAGTTTGAAGGTGCCATCATTGCACTGTTCCATCTCCTGGCCACGCGCACTGACAAAGTCCGAGCCCTTCGAGAGGCCTTCTACCGGCAGAATCTCCCCAACCTCATGAACCTGATTGCCACCATCTTTGTCTTTGCAGTGGTCATCTATTTTCAGGTACGGCTAGGTCCCAAGCACAGGGAATTGTGATGGTCTGGATTTCTGAATGCCTTGATGTGTACATCCCCACTCATATCCCAGAGTTTAGTGAAATGATAGGGCGTTAAAGGAATCAAGTTCCCATGTGAGCTGGACGAATGCTCTATCAAGTCATAGGGACTTGCCAACTAAACAAAAGTAAGGCGGCTCTAGTTTCTGAAGTCATGTTCCCTTGAGTTGGCCCTATCAGAAGATAAGCAATATTTTAGTAAGTTTTTAGTTTAAGAGAAATTAAAGTTCTGTATTGATTTTAAGGATTTGAATTTTGCTCCTACTATGTGAGACAGTGAGAGGATCATCAGAATCTATGACTCACAGAGGTCTGTTAAGACTTGGGTCAGTTGAGATTGTGTGTCAGCTTGGCTGGGCCATGGTTTTGAGTGGCTTGGCAGCCACTGACGAGATTGTAATCATTTCCATGGTGGAACCTACTGTGAGCAGCTAAGTAGTTCCCTTCAGGGTGTGCCCCGCTTCCAGTACATACGGAGAAGCTTTGAGACAGGTCTCTCTACCTTTTTGGCATATCTGGACCCTGCCTTTGGCCGAGTCTTGGTCTGCCGTCTTATCTGCCAATCTTGGGATTGTGCCATTTTATCTGTCGATCTTGGATTCATCAGCTTCAGCAGGTGCATGAGTCAGAAAAAGCCTCCAGGTCCAGTGGACCTGGAATGGGAGGCAGAACTGAAGCCCAAGGTCAGGAGCCTTTACCCAGCCTGTAGAGCCTACACTTTGAATTCAAACTTCTAGCCTCCTAAACTGTAAGAAAATAAATTCCTATTTATTAGTACCATCCACTGTAGTAGGTCTGTTATAGTAGCACTAGAAAACCAAGACAAGACTCCTGAAACATCTGTGGCTCTAACAAAGGTAATTTTAGTGATCAAGTTCTGAAACCTGCCTTGTCCAAATTTGTAGACTCTGTAGAAAATTCTTTGATCTTGAAAAAGGCTATTCCTCTCCAGAGCGTCTGCCTTAAAAGTTACTAGCCAGTTGCTTTTCTGTAGTTGGATTGATCTGTGCATTTTTTGATCATCCACTTTATATTCTGATACTCATTCAAAAGGAGGAGGAGGAGGAGTTGAAAAGCCAATTCAGTGTTTGTGAAAAAGTATTTATACCAGCCCAGTGGTTTTACTGAAAACTAAATAAGCTGGTCTACTTCTTCAGCTGTGACTTTTAGTCAGGTGCCCAAAGAATAGCATGCTAAGGCTTTCAGGACTTGGCTAGTATTTATAGTAGTGTTAAGAATTTATTTTAATTCTCTGTATTATATTCTAAGCCTTCTATTTAGTGGGATTCGTAACAACTCTTTCTGTTCTCCCAAGGATTTCAGAGGGAGAGGTTGTAGTCTTAGAAAATTTCATCTTTTGTTTTATGATTGAAAGTATCTGAAAGGAATGTGCCAGGGATGTGAGGATGATACTATCATAGTCTTGTCTGGGAGCCACTATAAAGGCACAGTGAAGTACAGAAAGTACCGAAGCACCACACAAGATGACTGTTGTGAGAGTGTTGTTGTGGGTTCTTCACACTTGTCTACATTCACACATAGAGTATAATGTGACGTGGTGAGGTCATTCCTCTGTGTTTAGCTTTTGTGCATTTTTCAACTAGTCTTTCTTAGAATGTTTTGTGGTGTCCCCAAGTGCAGTAGTGGGCATGGAAAGAGCACAAGCTCCTGAGCGCTTTCAGACTAGAGGCCCTAGAGCCAGTGTTCAGGGCTCCCTCCCCTGTGGCAGGCCTGGTCATCCCCAGCTGTCTCTCTGTTTTCATAACTGTGGAATGAGGAAGGCAGTGAGGAGGTGTTTTTGTTCTGTTTGGCTTCTCAGGGCTTCCGAGTGGACCTGCCAATCAAGTCAGCTCGTTACCGAGGCCAATACAACACCTACCCAATCAAGCTCTTCTATACCTCCAATATTCCCATCATCCTGCAGTCGGCCTTGGTGTCCAACCTGTATGTGATCTCCCAGATGTTGTCAGCACGTTTCAGTGGCAACTTGCTTGTTAGTCTGCTAGGCACTTGGTCGGTAAGTGTGGCTGTTATCACATGTACTCATTTGTTAGTGCTCTGGTTAGTTGCAAATATTTCACCTACGGGTATTTTCTAATTGTGCCCTTGGCAAGTTCAGCATATTAAACTTCCTTCTACGAAACTACTCTTATTGAATAAAATTGTAATTATTTTTATCTGTTCAGAATTCTTTTGTGTCTTGTTGCTAAGGTATAAGGCAGCATTCATAGGCTTTTTGTGTGTTCTTTCTAGGACACTTCTTCCGGGGGGCCTGCGCGTGCTTATCCAGTCGGTGGCCTCTGCTACTACCTGTCCCCTCCAGAGTCTTTTGGTTCTGTGTTAGAAGACCCCGTCCATGCTGTAGTGTACATAGTGTTCATGCTGGGCTCGTGTGCATTCTTTTCCAAAACGTGGATCGAGGTTTCAGGGTCCTCTGCCAAAGATGTAAGTATAAATTAGCATTTCTAGAGAGACCTTTACATTGGGAAACAGTAGTTCCTGCCTGCTACTGGTATGAGAGGCAGTGACTTATCACTTCAATATAAAATAATAGTGTGTGAGTGTGTACAGACACTTCCCAGCTCTTCTACAGGTGTGTGTAGGGTGAGGTGTTTCACATGGATATTTTCCACCTCCTCCATGAATAGACTTTGTTTAAAGTAAATCTGCATAAATGCTAGGGAGAAATACAAAGTGAGTGTACCTAAAATCTATGGAGAAAAATTGACTGCTAACCAGAAGGCTGGTGGTTCAAACACACCAGCCACTTCTCAGAGGGAAGGTTGGGCAATCTACTTCCGTAGTGATACCGCCTCAGAAACCCAAGGAGGGGTTGCTATGAGTTGAGTCCGACTCAATGGCAAATAACAACCACCACCATAAAATGTCTTATCTTTCCTCCAACTTCAAACTGAAAGTTAAACACTGTCTTCTCCTCGGTGGGTGACATGCAGGTTGCAAAGCAGCTGAAGGAGCAGCAGATGGTAATGAGAGGCCACCGAGAAACTTCCATGGTCCATGAACTCAATCGGTGAGTAGTTGGGCCAGATTCCCTCAGCTTCCTATTCATACACATTTCACTAGCCTAGCAGCAGCTGTATTTTATTTCCTTATCCATCAAACATCCCAGTATGCCTCAGAATTTTTGGTTCATCAGACCTCATCCTTGGGTTATAGAGTAGAAAAGGCCCCTGAGTCATTAAATATTGATGAGCCTGCTAACCATTGGACATTGGACATGTAAAAATGAGCACATGGTAGCCCCTTGCTTCAAAGTGGGAGCCACAACACAGGGAGACAGAGAAAGTGGTGTGGAGATACTATCACGGGCTGCAATGGGAACCTCACTTGTGTTCGTGAGGACAGGGTTCTGAAAGGAGGCTCCTGCAGAAAGAAGGGTAAGCTGCTTCAAGGGGCTGGAGGCTTGTGAGGTCTGGACAGCCAAATAATGGAGTCTGAGTGTAGATCAGGGCCCAAAGTGGAGTTGAGGCTGGAGAGGCCAGCAGAGGCTGGGCAAGAAAAGCCTCACTACCCACTAAGGGACTGTTAGGTATTTAAAGCAAGAGGAAGGGGCAGGGAGCTCATGGTCCTCTAGGAAGGTCAGTACTAGCAAATGGAGAACAGAGGAAGAGGAGGAGACAAAAAGGCCAGCTAGGCTGCTGCAAGAATTGGAGCCAAAGGTGATAGGAACCCAGATGCAGCAGAGGCTTTAGTGGGGTGGGCAGGGGAGAAAGATTGGTGACCAGCTGGACTGTGGAGGTAGGGGTGAGAACAGGGAAAAGTCTAGAGTGACCCTTGGGATGCTTACACAGTACTCTGCTGTCTGTACCTCATTTTCACTCATGATGGAGCTGCCTCTTGGCTAGTTAGCTTGAGGTAGTAAAATTTAGGCTTTTGGGGCTACTCAGTATCTGTTGAAGCTACTCAACTCTGCTCTTAATAGAAAGCAACCATAGAATAAGTGAATGAGTGTGACTGTGACTATAAAATTCTGTTTGGAAAATCAGGTAGCTGACCAGAATTGGCTTATGAGCTGTAGTTTGCTGATCCTAAAGGAAAGAACCATGAGAAAAGCCAGTGTTGTGAATTTAAGATCATTTTCTAATGCCTAACGGTGACAGTGGGCAACTTATTTCATTTTCAGAATACTGAGCCTCCAGATTTGCAGCACTGTTCAATAGAAATACAGTGTCAGCCACATACGTTATCTTAAGTTTACTAGTTGCCATATTAAAAAAAAAATAGGTAGAATTAATTTTGATCATGTATTTTATTTAGCCCGATATATTCAGAATAATTTCAACTTAAAATGAACATAAGAAAAATCATGAGATACTTTACATTCTTTTTTCCAAACTAAATCTTCAAACTTTTGCGTGTATTTACCACATCTTGTTTCAGACTGGTCACGTTTCAGTAGTCTTTAAGAGCTCATGTGGCTGTTAACGGACAGTACAGCTCTGATCTGAATGTAGCTGGTGTGCTGATAGGTGATTTTTCTAGACAGTGGGGTGGCTGTCAGGGAGGAAGGTCTGTTGGGACAGCCAGTCGCTAGCTGGGAGTGGGTGGTGGGTGGGCAGGCTCATGTGGTGTCAGGCTGACTGCCTCATTCCCCCTCAGGTACATCCCCACAGCTGCGGCCTTTGGTGGCCTGTGCATCGGCGCCCTCTCCGTCCTGGCCGACTTCCTGGGTGCCATTGGATCTGGAACAGGAATCCTGCTTGCTGTCACAATCATCTACCAGTACTTTGAAATCTTTGTGAAGGAGCAGAGTGAAGTTGGCAGCATGGGGGCTCTTCTGTTCTGAGTCGCAGAT
The DNA here is from genome assembly GCF_000298275.1 of Orycteropus afer afer. NCBI lineage: Eukaryota > Metazoa > Chordata > Mammalia > Tubulidentata > Orycteropodidae > Orycteropus > Orycteropus afer. The sequence continues at coordinate 1,166,607 of NW_006921964.1, read as the reverse complement.
CCCCATAGACCAAGGAGGGGAACCACTCCTGAGTTTTACCGGGAAGGGAGATAAGCAGAATCTCTCTACTCGAACTCTTCTCACAGGAGGGCACTGCTATGGCATGTGGACTTGGGTTTAATAATGTTTTTGAATTTCATATTCTTTCATTCCACTTTGTAAAGTATTAGGAATTTCCCAGTTTGAAATGTTGCTTTATATTCTGCCATTGGCAAAAAGAACTGTTGAAAGGAGGTTTTTATTCAGCTAATTGCCAGAAATGGTGAAAATGGTAAATGATTATCCTCAAGTATCCATTTAACTTTTTTAAGCCTTATTTGCACCTTCTCAGTGCTGTCTGTGGCTGCAGTGGCCTCAGCTTTTTCCCCACAAAGGAAATTCTTTGCTCTGGTTGAAAGCACAAACATTGAAATGTCTGCCTTTTGTTTTGGCATTGGGGGGAAGCTGGAAAGGTGCCATGTGTTCTCTGGTACACTTGGAGAACCGGTGTGTTGTAACCTTACTAGAATGTCAGGATTGGGAATATCTAGTTTAGGAGTGTTTCTCTATGAGATGAAATTGTTTTCTCTTTTAAAAGTATTTTTTTGTAAGACAGAGCTTCTACAAGAGAGGGGTAAAAACTCCCTTGGGATATTAATTAATTTTCCTTTATCTGCCTAGTCGGGCTCTGAAGTGGAAAAGGACAGTCTGCTTGTCTCTCTTGTGTCCATAGTTAGTCTGTGCCCTTTGATCGAGCAAGGTTGGGATTCAGAGTTGAGCCCTGCCGAGCTAAGGTGGACAATTTTATGGGAGAACCCAGAAGTGATGTCTGTCTAGATTCTCTGCTATCCCTCTGACTTCTGTGTGGTCCACGTTATTCCTCATTTGCCTAGAGAGGGGAGGCATGTTGGCAGGCATTCAGACATGAGTGACTTCATGTTCAAAAGCCACTTCTACCTTCTAGGCTGAAAATGTCCCACATGTATTTTTTGAACTTTTTCATTGTGCTTTGGACCAAAAGTGACCAGCTGCCACTACCATTCTCTCAACCTGGCCAGTCCTGTCCAGAGAAGAGGGGCAGGCTCCAATGCTTCATATGAAAGGACTCAGGATAATGTCTAGAAACAGTAGTTCTGTGACTGTCAGGTGGCCTTTTGGGAGGTGCCCCTAGTGGATGGGTGCTGTCCCTCTAGTATAGTGGCAGCAAGGATGCAGGCACTGCAGACATCTAGGACCTACAGGCTCTGAATGACTGCTGGGTGCTTGTGGAGGGGCTTGATTCTATGAAGAGAGCCCCACAGATGGCTGCAGTCATGTGGAAGAGAAGCCCCCAGCAGCAGGCACCCAGTGGCTCCAAAGCCCAGAGCCAGGGCCACGGCTCATTGCTCTTTTGGCAGCAGAGGTGACAGATTGTGCCTGTCTTGAGTCAGGGTGGGACTCCCTGGAGATTTTACTGCAGTGCTGACCTGGAAACTGAGTAAACCAGGGAAGAGAGTTGACTTACCTGAAGCCATCAGCAAGTCAGCAGTAGAACCAGGGCAGGCCCCAGTCCTGAGCCTCAGTCCAGGACTGACTTACCACCTATCACACGTGGCCTTGTCTAGACCCAGTCCTGAGCAGAGGGAGGCTTTGAGGCTCTGACTCCCTTTCCTTCCCACATGGTTTGGCACACCTCCAGCCCTAGTCCACTCAGCCCTGCCACGGAGTGGCCGGGCTTTCCACCAGCTCCTCTGCATAGGCTGCTACAGCTTCAGGTAGGCAAGGCAGCAGTGTCCAAGCTCAGCTAGTGGCACGAGCTGAAGGGTGCCAGGCCTCGTGGACAGCCTACAATCCTGCCTCAGCCTGTAACCAGTGTGCTGTTGGCACCAGGAGTTATCCACAGGGGCTCTGTGTGGCCTGAGCTCACACTTTGTGGTTGATGATCAGGGCGGATGGGGGCTGACTCTTACTTTCAGGGGACTGTCACTGTGGATGCCAAAACGGCATAACTGAGATAAATAAGTGACAAATAAAGCTAACTTTTTACAAGCTGCTTGTTCACATCTTGATTTTAAATTTTATTTTATTCCCAAAAGGTCAATGAGAGATGTGTGTCTTAGGCTGGGTTCTCTAGAGAACAAAACCAATTGAGCTTACAGAGAAAACTGTCTCAAAGAAATAGTTCCTGCAGTTGTAGAGGCTGGGAAGTTCCAAATTCGAGGGTCAGATGTCAAGCTGGAGGCATCTCTTAAGCCACACAGCTGCAGGGGCTGATGAATCCAAGACTGGTAGACAATATTGTTATTGGCTTTAGAAGCTGACAAATCCAATCTGTGGGTAAAATGGCAGATTTTTGGCTCACAGGCTATGAAGGCAACAATCCCAAGATTAGCAGGCAGTACAGCAGACCACTGGTTCAAGTCCAGAAACTGGAGATGAGCTGGGTGTAGGAACCAGATCCAGCAGAAAAGCCATATAGATCTTTGCCCAGACATCCATATATATATATATATATTGGGAACAGGCCACACCCTTGAGGAAACACTTTCATTTGATTGTTTCTCATAGCAGAGGTCATCATGGAGGTGGTTATATCAGATCTCATCACGGGATGACTACATAACTGCTAAACCACAGAGAATCATGGCCCAGCCAAGTTGACATACAACTATCACAGCATGAGTACACTTACAGGTGCATAAGGTTTGGTTGGATCCTGGTTATGCATAGAGTACAGCTTGTTTTGCTGTCCCTGGTGGGAGAGGGCCACACTCTGCAGGAGTCTGTGTTCCTTGGTGTTAGTTTCTCAGGGTTGCTGGGTGGCTTATAAGAACAGAAATTGTGTCTCATCATTCTGGAGGTTGGGAGTTGAGAGACTAAGGTATTAGCCATGTTGATTCTTTCTTAAATCTCTGAGGGAGAAGCTATTCCAAGCTTCTCTTCTAGCAAACCTTGGCATTTGACTTGGAGCTGCATCTGCCTCCATTGTCACATGGCCATCCTTCCTCTGTTTCCCTGTCTCATGTGTCTCTCAGGAGGACACCAGTCATACAGGATCAGGACCCACTCTACTCCAGTATGAGCTCATGTTAACCCAACTGATAACATCTTAAAAGACCCCGTTTCTAAGCAGAATCACAGTCACAATTACAGGGGTTAGGATCTTCAACATTTTTTGGAGTGACAACAATCCATACCACTCAGGGAAACTTGCTCTTATTTCCAGCCTCATGCTTCAGTGCAGATACAGTCATTGAAATGTTAACATGATCTTGAGGTTGGCCCCAAACCAAATTTGGTAGCTAAGTCAAGAGGGTATCTACTCTTAGATACACTCCTTGGAGAGAACAATCATGGGAGAAAGAAGGGCTGCTTATGCACTGGAGACAGCTCAGGGGGCAGGAGGGCATGCAAGGATGGACACAGGGAAGAGGTAACTATCAGGAGGAAGTGGGAGGGGAGCTGTTGCATTGTGGTAAATTGTGGTCAGTGTCATGAGACTGTATGTGAACTGCCGTATGGAAAGTGAATTTGCTCTGTAAATCTTCACCCAAATCACAAATAAATAAATAAATAAGAGGGCATCTACTCAGCCCTAGACTGCAGCATAAAATGGAGAGGAGTAGCAAGCATGACGGTTGCCCCCCAGAATGTACCATACTAACAATTCTCAATTGTTTACAGCTGGTATTGATGCTAGATGTTAGCAGAGAGGAAAACATTGCCCATCTGGGTTTCAAAGCTGGTGTATTATCGTGGACAAGGCCTCCCCCAGGCCGTTTACCATCACCACCACTCCCCCAGACTGTGCCTCCCCAGTAACAGGAACCAGCCCTTCACCTCAAGAACCCACTGGGAATTAGGCTGGGAAAGATACCACATCCTAGCTGGGCCCCAGCCTCTTCATTTCCATGTACAGTCTTAAGAGCACTTCTTAGAGATTATGATTTTTGAGATGACAGCAGTTCAGGGCAATGTGCCCCTCTGGGACCAGCCTAGCCCTGCAGAGCCACATAAGTGCAAATACGCAGCCAGGTCACACCACCAATAGCAGAGCCAGTAAACAAAGCCCAAGGCTTTTCCTACCCAGAGCTTCCATTTGGCTGCTGGGGGGCCTAGTTGGGGCAAGGAATGAGGGGCTCAGAGAAATGTCCTAACCTTGGGAACTTCCTCATAGTATCATTGGCTGAGTCCCTCCTGTAAGGGAGCCTGCCCTTGGTTCATGGAGCAGCCCCAGCCTCAACTGTCACCCTCTGATCCCTCTACTGCTGACACCCCTGCCCCACACCCAGCCCCCTAGGAAGGACGTTCACATGCAGTGGGGAAGAGAAGTAAGCCTCTCATCCCAGTCTGGAGGGATCGGACCCTGCTCTGGCATGGTATGGAGACTGCCCAAGTGTCAGCAAAAGCCTCAGCCTGAACTCCAACCCCACCAAGGAGAGTCCCAGAGGTCCCCACCTCATCTCCTTACCCTACATCACTCACTCCTTTCCATTTAACAAGCATTGAGCACCCACTGTGTGCCAGACTGTGTGGTAAGGTGACAGAAAGTTCACACCCAGCAGCAAGGGATAACCAGGGTCCACTAAGCTCTGAGCCTCTCCCAAGTGTTCCCTCAATCCGTTTGCCAGACAAACTCCTATTCATCTTCCAAAGCCCAGCTCAATAAGGCTAGAAACATCTATGTGCCCGTTAGAAGGGGACTGGTAAATAAATTTCAGCACCTCCCTCCTATAGAAAGGAACTAGGAGGACATTATGTACTGACTTAGAAGGATCTCCAAGATAAGCTGTTGATGGGGAAAAAAAAGGCAAGAAGCAAAAACAGTGTAGATAGTCTGCTACTATCTGTGTTTGGGGAAAAAAAAAAAAAATAAATAGAAAAAAAAAAAAAAACTGACAATTTGCATCTCCCTCTCAAGATTCCCTGCTGAGGAAGTCCACCAGAGGACAGCACACAGAGATATACAGGCACACACACACCCACCCACAATCCCCCCC
>NW_006921964.1:1151265-1161549 GCF_000298275.1 Orycteropus afer afer | reverse complement strand
AAAAAAAAAAGGAGGCTCAAAAAAAAAAAAAATCTGACAATTTCTTATCAAACTAAATGTACACCTATCTAATGACCCAGCAATTCCACTCCTGGATATTTTACCCAACAGAAATAAAAACATGCTTACACAAAGATTTGTATAAGAATGTTCATACCAAGAATATTTGTAGTAGCTGGAAACTGGGTCCAAATGTCCATCCTCACATGAATGGATCTACCATTCAAACTTCAGTACATCCATACAATGATATACTCTAAAAACCAAACTCACTGCCATCAAGTCAGACCTCATATCGACCCCTCCTTGGGTTTGTGAGGCAATATCACTACGGAAGTAGATTGCCCAAATTTCCTTCTGAGGAGTGGCTGGTGGGTTTGAACCTCCAGCCTTCTGGTTAGCAGTCAAATGCCTTAGGCACTACGCCACCGGTAAAAAGAAAAAAAACTGCCGATATATCCCTCAACATGCATAACTCTCAAAAGCTTTTTTCTAAGTGAAAACCAGTCTCAAAAGACCACACACACACTGTATAATTCCATTTTTTGAAGTTCCAGAATAGGCAAAGCTCATGTACAGTGAAAAAAAATCAGAACAGCGATTGCCTCTAGGGGATTGGGGATTGACTGGGAGGAGGCACAAGGGAACTTTCTCCAGTGCTAACAAAATTCTTGGTGAGTTCCAAAATGCATGGAATGATCGATTTAAGACTTGTATTTCCTATTTACAATAGTAAAAAGTTGGAAACAACCTAGGTGTCCATCAACTGAGGAATGGATAACCAAACTATGGTACATACACACAATGGAATACTATGCAACGCTAAAGAATAATGTAGAATCTGCAAAACACCATGTAACATGGATGAACTTGGAGGACATTATGCTGAGTGAAATAAGTCAATCACAGAAGGACAAATATTGTATTAGTCCATTATTGTAAAAGTCAAGGAACAGTTTACATATGGAAGGAAATTTTCCTTGTTGGTTACCAAGGGTAGGAGGGGAGGGGAGGGAACACTGTTAGATAGGTAGAGATAAGTATTGATTTGGGAAGAGAAGGGCAATGTACCAAATGTGAGTGATCAACATGGTGGCATTGAGGAAGAGGAAGACATAGAGGGGTCTTTGGGAGGTGCAGACAACAAAGATTTTGCACATACAGTACTGCATTGTCAGTGAAGGCAAGCACGGGTATACGGGTGGATGGATAGATGGGTGGACAGGATGAACTATTAGGTATGTCTATGCAGCAGGGAGTGTACCCAAGACCATGTATACAGTTGACAGACAATGGTTCTACAAGTGTATGTTCTGTATGAATTCCTAGGAGTATAGTAGAGCTGACAAGGGACAAGTTTGAAGTCACTTCTTGGTCACAGCCAGCTACCCAGAGGGACCGAGTAGTTGAACCTGTGGGCTCGGGACCATAGTCGCAGGGGACATCAAGCTCAATTGGTATCATATACTGAACAAAACATTGTTCCACCTCCTACTTTGGCAAGTAATGACTGAGATCTTAAAAGCTTGCAAGCAGCCATCTAGATGCAGTGATGGTTTTCTCCTCATCCAGAGCGAAGAAGAATGAAGAAAACCAAAGATTCATGGAAACAATTAGTCTTAGCGACTGGTACACCATGCAACCCTCAGCCTATACACAACTACGAGACCAGAAGAACTAGATGGTGCCTGGCTACCACTGTCAAACACTCAGAGGGGGGATCTATGGAGGAGATCCTGGACAGAGAGGGAGAACAATGTGGAACAAAACTCAAAATCATTTGGGGGAAAAAAAAGGGGGTGACCAGGTTTGCCAGTCTGATAGATCTTGGTGGAGCCACTGAGACTATGGTCCCTAGCTGCTCTTCAGGTCTGGAATGGAAGCCACAGCCAAACAAAAGACAGGCATATGAGTTGAACATTTACCTGAGGTAGATACACTCCTTGGAGAGAACGATCATGGGAGACAGAAGCGCTGTTTATGCACAGGGAGACCATTGAAGGGGCAGGAGTGCATGGAGGGATGGACACAGGGAAAAGGCAACTATAGGGAGAAAGTAGGAGGGGAGCTGTTGCATTGGGGTAAATTGTAGTCAGTGTCACGAGACAGCATGTGTGTGAACTGCTGTGTGGGAAGTGAATTTTTTCTGTAAACTTTCACCCAAATCACAAGAAAAGAAAAAAAGTCTTAAAAAAAAAAAAAGGACTTGTGCATTTCACTGTGTATAAATTTGACCTTAATATATAAATATATTGAGCTCAATAATTTTATGTATGCTAAAATGTTTAAGGATGATTTGTACTGATCCTGCAATTTACTAAAAAAAAGATTGGGTAAAAATGAATTGATGAATGGATGGATAGCAGCGAGATTAGAGTTATCTAAAGACGTCTTGCAACTTTCCTGTATGTTTGGAAAATTTTATACCAAATGCTGACAAACAGTATATTATTCTGTGCTGTGTGAACTGGCTTGTACAAATACAGGACACACTCTAAACAGATATGCTGGCCTAACACTAGTTACTTCCAGAGAGGGAATAGAGTGGATGAGAATGGGCAGGGCAGAGGGAAATTGTTCACTGTACATCCTTTGTACTTTTTTCTTTTTAACTATGTTACAGTATTAGCCATTCAAAATATTAAATAAGCATATATATGTATGTGTGTGTGAGAGCGCGCGTATATGTGTTTCGTTTTAATGAGAAGCCTAATTCAGATGTTATTTCCTCCAGTAAGGCGCCTAACATGCACATTTGTACACACACTCTTTCTCATGCAGTACTTCTTCTCATAGCAGGAAGATGGGCTAGGCAGGTGCTGAGTCCGACTCAGGGATCTCAAAGACCTTTTTTTTTGGTAGGACCTGGCCACATCCACATTCCCTGCTCCTCCGAGGGTAGGCAGCTTGGGATGAGGTGTATGGAAGTCGGACCAGATTGTGCGCTTCCCCAGGCCTGTGCACATCTGCTCACGTGGAGGCGCTGGTGGCTTCGTAATTTCGCGGCGGCCATCACCCACTGCCGCCCAGCCACTGCTGCCACGCCCTTCTTGAAATCCCACCGCCCACCCATAAGCCCCTTGCTTGCTTCTAGCTACTCTGACCTCTTCGGCTCCCCGCTGTCATGTTTCCTCGGCCTGGAACAGCGACCATCTGCTATCAAGGTAATGAGGCTCAAGCCCTTAGCTTGAGTCCCTTCCTGTTTCTGTGGCACCTGGCACAAGCACTTTTTCATACTGGGTTGTAGGTTGTTCAGTTGGTGTCTATCTCTCCTGGGCTGGCCCTTCACTCACGGAGCTCCTGGTCCATTCCAACGCGGGGTCTGGTGTGGTGGGTCACTACAGGCACAACGGATAGGCAGACATCCCTCAAGGACGAAGCTCTGGAGCAGCGGGGACATGTATGACGAGACCTACAGAGCAGGCGTATGTTCCCCTCCAGGTGTGTGTGAAGCCCAGAGGTGCTGCCTGGTGTCCTTCAGGAACTGGAGGTAGTAGAGGGGAACAAGGGTGCTTGTGGGAGATGGACCAGCGCCGGCAAGCCATGCTGCCAGCCTCAGGAGAGGTGGGGAAGGACTTTGAGCAGAGCATCACAGAATCGGATTTGAAAAGTGGCTGGGCCCGTGGGGACGGGACCTGGAGAAGCTGAGGTCAAGTGTGCCTCTGTACTCACACTCAAGGGGGCCACCCTGCACTGATCCTGCAGTTACTGCGTGCCGCCTTGAGCAAGTATGCCAGAGCATGCTGGACCTGCCCCTAGCCCCTGGTCAAGTCGCACCGGGCCCTGTAGGCGCGTATAGTGTCTCTGGAGTGGAGGGCGCTCAGTCACCGTAGATCTCAGCTGTCACTCCACTGCTGCCTGCGCCCTGCCCAGGGGGAGACCGTGAGAGCCGCGGGCCGTATCTGCGAGGGCGGTGTACCGGCAGGAGCGTGCCCCGCGCGGGCGCTGCCTTGTACCCGCGCCTCCTCCCAGGTCGCTGCGCCCAGCGTCATTCATCACTGCGCTCGCTGACAACCTTATCGCGCCGCTCGGCGGGCGGGGCGCGGCCGATGAATGGGCCGTCAGCGGAGCTACCGGCCGGCGGCAATCAGCGGGAGCCCATCGCGCCCCTCTTATCGCGCTGGCCCAGCCGCCTCCCGCCGCGCACCGCCGATTGATCGCACGTCGTTCCCGCCTGGCCAGGGCCCGGGTCAACGCGGCCGAGCCGGCCTGACAGCCGCATCCATCGCCGCCGAGACGCGCGCCGACGGCGGGCCGGCCAGGCCATTAATCACCATGCCTGCTAGGAATGACGGGGAGGGGCAATAGGGCCAAGCCAAGGGACAGAGCCCCAAGAGAACAACTCCCCACGCATGGTCCATCCCTTTCTAACTCAGGGACCCTGCTGCCCTGTGCTTCCCAGCACCTCTGCCCAGCTCAGAATGGAGAGGGCCCCACCCGGAGGGAAGCTGATAAACATCTGGGTGGGCAATGTGTGGATCAGTAAGCAGACCAGGTGGACAGAAGCAGCCACCCTTCTAGCTCGTTCATCCCATCACCAAAAATGGCTGGCCTGACACTGTGCTCTCTGGGGTGTTGGGGTCCAGTGGGAGGCACTGCATTGCTCCTCGAAGTGGAGGACAGAGGAAAACCCATGCCTTTACCCAGTCCTCTTCTTTGCTCCCAGAGCTGTGTGACCCTGGGCCAGCACTTGCCTTCAGAGGTTTATCTAACTGGTCTAGAAGGTCTCAGCTCCACCTGAGATGTAACAGGGACGGAGACAAGTTTCTGGCTCCTGTTCGACAGTTTGACCTTCTCTTCTTCCCAGGATAGGGACTGGAAACACTATTTAAGTTTGGTCTCTTAAGGGTAACTAATGAGTTCTGGTGATGCAGTGCTTGAAGCATTCCACTGCTAACCAAAAGTTGGCAGTTTGAACCCACCAGCTGCTCCATAGGAGAAAGATGAGAGGCAGTCTGCTTCTGGAAAGATTCAGACTTGGCAACTCTATGGGGCAGTTCTACTCTGACCTATAGGGTCACCATGAGTAGGAATCAACTTGGTAGTTTTTTTGTTTTTTTTTTTGGTTTTAAGGTGCCTCATGCAGTTACCTCTCAGAATCCTCATAGTCATCAATGCAATGTAAGATGAAAGCCCCATCTTACAAATGAGGAAACCAAAGACGGATTTGCTCAGTCAGGGAGAAGGGTGAACAGAGGTGGCAAAGAGTCAAAGACCACATCCCTGCCCCCCAGACCTTCTCTGCTCCCTTCTCTCATCTACCACCTCTGCCCAGAATCTTAAGAGTAGGGCATATCAGGGACTGGTGCAGCTGCCCAACCCAGGGAAGGCTGAGGGGCACTCAGAGATGCAAGTCTGCTGCTTCCCCGGCAGATCATCAACCCAGGAATCTGAGACACAGAGGTCAACAGAGAGCGCAACCTCCTTCCACAACTCCATTTTATTAGGGAAATGACTGAAAAAGTTTTGCATCATAACCAAGAAGTCACTTTCTGGTGTGTCCTAAAAAATAAAACATCCTACAAACCAGTCTGGAGAGTATAGGTGAAGTAGGTGACAAAGCATTTGCATGAAAGACATGAAGGAGGTTGGGCTCCATCTCTCAGAGCCCTCCTGCTCTCACACACATCTCTGGGCCCATTAACACAGGAGACAGGTAGCTTGATTTACGTGCACTCTTTCTCCTCACTCACCCAACTGGCTCTCTGGGAGGCACCCAAGAAAGCCCAGGGCCAAGAGCTTGGAATATTCAACTACTTTCTATGACCAGCCTCCAGCCTTCCTCACTTTAATATTAGAACAATTTTTCACACTGGAGCTGAAATAGTGCAAAAAATGGGGCTGCTGTAATTGTTGTTAGATTGTGTGTCAGCCTGATAAGATGTAACAAATATTTTCTTCCCCACCAGGGTCTGTTTCCCTTTGGTAATGGATGGAGAAACTTCTCATAGCCGGCGAGGGATCAGTCGTAAAAACTTCACCAAGAAGATTAATGTAATAATCACAGGCCCTGCCAAAAATATAGAGGAAAATTAAAATAACCCAACCTTCCTACCTATCCAGAATGATCTCCCTCATGTCAGAACATAGATGGGGGAAGGGGGGCACCCCATGGCCAGAAGAGTTAAGGAGCAAGAACCAGGGGCTGTGGCCTTGGGAAAGCAAGGCCACACATAACCATCTCTGGTCAGGAGCAGATCTGCTCTCCTCACTGGGATTGCTTTGGGAACCAACACATCCTTGAGCAGCTGGGGAAGAATTTACCAGAACCTATGTTTGTAAGGTTTGCTGTCACTGGTGTTTCCATCCGTCCTGCTCTGTCAAAGCTTTTGGAGGCCAAAGCAAGAGGCCTGGTTCTAGTCCTCTGAGGGATCACACCTTAGGAAAAGCATGCTTTCCACACCTAACCCTGCTTTCCTCACCTGCCTGGTACAGAGGCCCCATCATGAAGGTCCCCGTATCTACTGCTAAGTACCAACAACTCCATACACTGGGGGAAGCACTGTATCCAGAGGAGCCACGAAGTATGATTTCAAATCTGCTTTCTCACCTACTAGTGGGGCAGTGACTTAACCTTGATACTTCATTATCTTCATCCATAAAGTGGGCTGATAACAGCACATACACATCACTCTCATAGGGCTACTGTGAAGGCAAAACCAAATGTGCCAACAGAAAACCTAAATAAACCCAAGACAAAAGAAGAAATTGAAGATATCATAAAAAACAAACAACAAACCAAAAAAACTCCCAACAACAACAAACAAATTCCTGGCCCAGATCACTTCACTGAAGAGTTCTACAGAACATTCAGAGAAGTGTTAACACCAATTCTCCTCAAACTACTCCAGAACACAGAAAGGAAGGATTGCTCCCTAACTGATTCTATGAAGGCAAAGTAACCCTAAGACCAAAGCCAGGCAAAAATATCACAAAAAAGAAAACTATAGACCAATATCCCTCATGAATACAGACATAGAACTTCTCAACAAAATTCTAGCTAACAGAATACAATAGCACATAAAATAAAAAACCAATACATCATGATCAGGTGGGATTCATACCAGAGATGCAAGCATGGTTAACATTAGAAAAACAATGTAATTAAACACACAAATAAAACAAAGGAAAAGAATCACATGATCACCTCAATCAATGCAGAAAAGGCATTTGATAAAATCCAACACCCTTTTCCTGATTTAAAAAAAAAAAAACAACTCTGCAAAATTAAGAATAGAAGGGAAATTCCTCAACATAATTAAGGGCATATGTACAAAACCAACAGCCAACATTTATTCTCGACGGAGAGGAACTGGAAGCATTCTCCATAAGAAAGGGAGAAAATGAGAAAAGGATGCCCATTATCACCACTCTTATTCAATGTTGTACTGGACATCCTTGCCACAGCAATACATTAAGAAAAGGAAATAAAGGGCATCCAAATTGATAAGGAAGAAATAAAACTATGTCCTATTCAAAAATGACATGATCCTATACACCAAAAATCCCAGATTCTATGAGGAAGTTACTGGAATTAATAGAAGGGTAAAGTGGCAGGGTAAAAGGATCAACATACAAAAATCAGTTGGATTCCTCTATAATAACAAAGAGAACTTCAAAAAGGAAATCAAGAGAACAATACCACTTAGAATCAGCCCCCCAAAAGATAAAATACCTAGGAATAAATCTAACCAGGGACATAAAATTATAATATAAGGAAAACTACAAAACACTACTGCAAGGAGCCAAGAGAACTATACAAATGTAAAAATATACCATGCTCATGGATTAGAAGACTTAACATTGTGAAAATGTCTACCCAAAGCAATGTATAGATATAATGCAATCCAAATCCACATCCAAACAACATTCTTTAACAATATGGAAAAACTAACTTTATCTCCAACTTCATAGGGAAAGGAAAGAAACCCCAGATAAGCAAAGCACCACTAAAGAGGAACAAAGTAGGAGGCCTCACACTTCAGATCTCAAAACCTACTACACTATGGTAGTCATTATCAGCTGGTACTGGTACAACAGATACATAGACCAATGGAACAGAATTGAGAACATGGAAGTAAATCCATCCATCTATAGACAGCTGGTCTTTGGCAAAGGTCCAAAATCCATTAAATGGGATAGAGTAGTCTCTTTAATAAACGGTGCTGGCAAAACTGTGTATCTATTTGCAGAAAAATGAAACAGGGTCCATACTTCACATCATACACAAAAACTAACTCAAAATGGATCAAAGACCTAAATGTTAATTCTAGAACTATAAAGTTCCTGGAAGATAACATAGGGACAAACCTAGGGGGTCCTAGTTTATGGCACAAATGCACTATTAAACATAACTAAAAATGCACAAACAATAGAAGATAAACTAGATAACTCAGACTGACTAAAAATTAAATACTTCCACTCGTCAAAGATTCTACCAAAAGAGTAAAAAGAATCTACAGATTGGAAAAAAGATTTGGCACAGACATATCTGACAAAGTCTAATTTCTAAAATATAGAAAACATCAACACCTCAGAACAAAAAGAGAGTAGTATGAAAAACTGGATAAAGGACATGAACAGGCATTTTACCAAAGAAGAAATTCAGGCAGCTAACAAACACATGAAGAAATGCTCATGAGCATTAGCTCTTAAGGATACATATGAAAATTACAGTGCAATCTCACCCTTCAAAATTGGCAGTGATCAAAAAAAACAGAAAACAGCAAATGTTGGCAGATTATGGGGAGAATGGAACTCTTATACACTGCTGGTAGACTGTAAAATGTTACAACCGCCATGGAAAATGACATTTCTCAAAAAGCCAGAAATAGAAATACCATATGATCCAGCAATCCTACTCTTAAGTATATATCCTACTAAAGAAATAAAGCAGTGATATAAATAGACGTATGTACTGCAAAAAGTGCATGGTGGTGGCATCTGTTCTGCTAATGGGGCAACTAAGGTGCACCCCACTATGCCAGCAAGCCTCCTGCGCAAAGGCATTCAGCTTTCTCACTCCATGGGCTGGCAAGCCTTCCATTTTGTCTTGTGCTGGTCTCTTGGCTCTGCTGCCATCTCTCTGTCATTTCACTGAAGGATCATTTTAAGCTAGCAAAATCACAAAACTGACCAAATCCCCGTATTAGGCTTCCATATACTTTATTTCCATATCCTACACCCACAAAGGTGCCACGTACCTTTGCATTTACTACCAAGCTATCCAATCCCCCTGGTAGGCCACAAAGCATCTCACATTCACATAGTACCAGCTAGTCATCTGGTGGAAGTCACAAAGACCCTGGCTAGAAAAGCCATACTAAGTAATTTACTGTGTGGCATTCACATGCATGTTCATTGCAGCATTACTGATGAAAGCAAAAAGATGGAAACAACCTAGCTGTCTATCAATGGATGAATGGATAAACAAAATGTGGTACATACACACAATGGAATGATAAAGGTAGCATAGTGGCGAAGGCACTTGACTGCTAACCAGAAGGCTGGTGGTTCAAACCCACCAGCCACTCTTCGGAAAGAAGATGGGGCAATCTACTTTCGTAGTGATACTGCCTCGGAAACCCAAGGAGGGGTCACTTATGGGTCAGGTCTGACTTGACGGCAATAACAACAACAAACAACAATGATGAGTCTGTGAAACATAACATGGATGAATCTGGAGGACATTATGCTGAGTGAAATAAGCCAATCACAAAAGGACAAATATTGTACGGTCTCACTGATGTAAAAAGTCAAGAATAGATATGCCCACAAAAAGCAAAGTTCTTTGATAGTTACCAGAGATGAGTAGGGCAGGAGGGAGAATCATTTACTAGATAATAGACACATTGATTCTGGTGAGGGAAAAGGCAATTCACAGTATGGGGCAAGTCAGCACAACATGACCAAAGAAAATGAAGACACAGAGGTATATAAGAATACAGGACAACTATGGCAACTGCTATAATATATACAATTCTACAACAGTAATAACAACCAAATAGCAATATAACAAGACTCAAATTCATTCTTTCTCAATTAATTAATTAATTATTGTGATTTGGGTGGAGATTTACAGAGCAAATTCACTTTCCACACAGCAGTTCACATATACTTTGTCTCATGCCATTGACCACAGTTTACCACAATGCAACAGCTCCCCTCCCACTTCCTCCCCATAGTACCACTTCCCAGTGTCCATCCGTCCATACTCTCCTGCCCCCTGAGCTGTCTCCCTGTGCATAAGCTGCCCTTCTTTCTCCCATGATTGTTCTCTCCAAG
>NW_006921964.1:1136064-1147510 GCF_000298275.1 Orycteropus afer afer | reverse complement strand
CTGACTTACTATAATGATAGAGATTGGAGGAACCTTTGAGCTTATTGCCCTAAGACAACTTTTTAACCTGGAACTGCCTTTCAACCAAATAACACTTTGGCCTATAAAATAAATATCATCTGTGAGGAATATGCTCCTTAGAACAATCAACTATTTGAGAACAAATGCACAATGTTTGCCCAAAAGCAAAGATAAGAAGGCAAGAAGGAACAGGGAAACTGGAGGGATGGAACTGGGGAAGGCAAGGTGAAATGGGGAGAATGCTGACACATTGTGGGGACAGTAACCAACGTCACAGAACAATGTGTGTATAAAATGTTGAACAGAAAAATAATCTGCTGTTTAAACTTCCACCTAAAACACAATAAAATTAAAAAAAAAAAAAGGGGGACGCATTAACATAAAATAAGGCTCTTGAGTACATCTTAGTCATCACATCTCTTTCTTTTTGTAAAAGGGCCTGGGTTGGGAGGCCAGAGACACAGACACAACCTTAGAGGAGACAGACAGTCAGAAAGGTGGTACTATTCAGTCCAGATTTCAGGAAGCTACCCACCACCCTCTTCTGAGGATCTCTACTGGGGGCCAGGCATTCTGTAAAAAAACTCATTCTAGCATCAGGGCTTACTGGAGGCTCTCCAAGAAAACTGGATGGAATTCTCTGGCATTATCTCAGCCTTCCTGGACACACTTATAAGGTGATTATCATTAAATAAGAGAGAAACTGCCTGTCCCATAAGGACCTGATAGCTAGTTTGGATTAAGCAATGACTGGATCGAGATGGCCATCTCTTCCACTTATTAACAGCACTGAGATTCTGCCTGTAAGGGCAGAGAACTGAGACTAGCTTCTCCAGGGCTAAGCCCTATCACATCCCTTTCTGATCAAGGTGCTCAAAGTCATCCCCCCACGCCGCCACTCAGTGGATTAAAAAAGAGGTAGAGTCACAGTGATTAAAGCATGTCAAAGCAGCAGCCAAATTAAAGACTCTCAACAGCCAAGCTGGAACAATCTGAACAATATAACAGTTTGGGTTATAATCCAAAAATATCAATGTCTATGAGTCCATACTGATATAAATGATTAGCTAAATAATAAGCAGGGGAGATAAATATTAGAGAGATACTCTGCCCTCAAGGTGAAGCGTAACACCCCACTCCTTAGTGTGGGATGTGCACAGTGATTTCCTGCCAGAGTTCAGTATGAGAAGTGGAAAAAGAGAGTAACTTCACAATGGAGAAACCTGACAAACACAATCTCACCAGTGATTAAGGTCAACATCAACAGTAATATGTCATGTTGGCAGTATACATACCCTTAATGTAATATGATGAGAATGGCTTTTAACTCTATGGTCGGTCTTCTCCCCAAAATATATTACCCCTATCTAATCATGAGAAAAACATGAAGAGAGACATTCTCCCACAGGATAGTAAACTGAGAACAGACAACTAAATGTCATGTGGTATCCTAGATGGGATCCTGGACAGAAAAAGGAAAGAGAGGGAAGAAACTGAGAAAATGTGAATAAAGTATAATAACCTATCAATACTGGTTTATTAACTGTGACAAACAGACCATACTAAGATGTCAACCAATGAGGACACTGGGTATATCCTATACTATCTTCACAATAATAATTCTGTAAATCTAAATGGTTCTAAAATAAAAAATTTAAACAATAATGTTTCAAAAATGAGATGTCAAAATAACTTATAATGATTTATTAGAAAATATACCAGGTAAGAAAGGATTCCTTCAAAGCAGCCACAGGGAAGTTGTGGTAATTTAAAAAGAAATACTTTCTACATTGAACTGGCAATGCTGCCAACTGTGCCTTCATGTGAAGAAGCCCTCGTGCAGGGCAAGCTCCTGCATGCAGTCTGGACCAGGCCAGGAACACTGGGAATCTCTCCTTGCAGAAGACGAGAGCCAGCTTACTTCATGTACTTATCCTGTTGATCAGCCAGGATTTTGGCTGATGACTTGGCATCATAGAAAAGCTCGCTGATCTCCTCAACATGTTCTTTCTCGATGCTGTCCTTCCCATTGATTTTAGCAAGCAAGTTGGCCGGGGTCAGCAGCTGCACTGAGTACCTACAATGGACAGGACCAGGGCAGGAGTGAAACAGGTCATTTATTGGGGGGCTCCCCTCCCCAAAGTCAAGAATAACAAAGGCACTGAGCCCAGTATTATGTGTATGATAGTTTTTGTGGACACAGCAGAAAAGGAGATAGGTATTAAATGAATAGCTCTTAAAAGCACCATTCTTTTCAAAGAGAAAAGCTTGCCTTCAACCTTAGGAGCAAAGAACTGACTCAAACAGGAAGGGCTGAGGACTGTGAAATCATGATTTTAAAAGGACTTAAGAAACCAATGTGGAACACTGGTGAGCTGCTGGAGAATGATCTACGTCCACACTCCACCCTTCCACCTCCCTACCAGGCACACAGAGAACAGGAGACAGGGGAGAGGGGAAGGCAGAGCCTAGACTAGTGAGCTACCTGCCCTGGACCCCGATCTGCTTCTATCTATCTCCTCTGCCAGGTATGTTCCACCAGATTTGCTGCAGGAGAAGATATTAACCTTAACCTTAACTTAACCTGATATTCTAGCTTTCTAAAAACCATCTAAATATTCTGTACCTTAAATTGCAGTACACTGGGAAAAGATCCATCACAACAGTGCTAGGAGACAAGGCCCTGTGCCCTGCAAGGAGTACCTGCCTTGATTTCCCCCAACAGACCCATCCCAGTGAGGCTCCAGGGGCTATGCTGGGAAAGTCTATGCTAGGGCGGGCTATGCTGAGGCTGGTGCATTATCTGGCAGATATAGGCCCAGGATGGCTGGCTTACCTCAGGGTGGTCTTGGTACCAATCTCACCTAGATGATTCAATGCCTCCTCACTGATGTTGATTCCCTCTGTCTGGGCTCGAATTTTAATGATCTTTTAGGGGAGAAAAAAACATGATTGACAGCAATGAACTGTAAGTTTCCATTTATAAAGCAATAAAGTACTTTAAAAATAATTTTATTTAGCTTTTCTCATCCCATGTCATAAGCAAAGCAGAGGTCCAACCCTGGGCTGGTAGGCAAAGCACTAGCTCCTGCCTGGGACTATTGGCCCTGTACACCTCCAGGGGCACCAGGCCATCTTTGATGTAAATAGTATTATGTCCAACAGCTATGCGCCTAATAAAAAGGGCACCTGGCATGAAGGCAGCTTAGCTCTTGCTTTCTCACTCTGTCCTGTCTTAGCACCCTTCCTTTGTAGCCTCCAGGAACAGAACAACCGTGGTCTCTTCCAAACCCCTACTCACCTCCATCCACCTCCCTCCCAGGCTCTCTCCTGGGCTCTAACCTTCTTCTGTAACATGGGCACTACCAACTATAAGCACTCAGACAAGAAGAGACATTTTTTATTTGCTTGATAAATACAACAGTTAAATAAATCAAAAAAGTTACTTTTAAAGAGTTATCAGCCCTCATAACATCACTGAGAGATATCTAATCTATCAAGAAGAGGCTGCCACTCGTTGCAGCTGGAGGATGTGGGTGAAGCTGGAGGAGCAGGCTGGTGGTGGGCAGTCACAGCAGTGGCACCAGGGCCTGCAGACGCTCCAGCACTGAGTGATAAGGCCTCCTGGATAATGATGCTGTGTGTTGTGGAGCAGAGATAACTCGAGGACTTCGAGCCTCATATAATACGGGAATTTTTCACTTTGGCAGCTTTGTAAACAAGATATCAAGAAGCCCATGTTTAAATTAAAGCCATAAAAACACACCCAAGGTAGAAGCAAAGGAACTGTAATAGACTGAGTCCCAGGCTCAAGCCTCACTAGAGGAGGGAAAAGGAGGATCAGAGGTTTGCTGAGACCAGCCACTATAGGCAGAACCCTGACGGCAGGAGCACAGAGGTGAGGGCTTAGTCTAATGGCTCTGGTAAGGCTTGGCCAGCACTCCAGGTGCCTGTAAATGGAAAAGGTCATGCAGGGTGTGAGGTGGGGGATATGGTGGTGGTGAGGGAATGCTGGTGCCCAGGGGGTGGTTGGTGGCCCTTAGACCAAGCAATCATCGCCTTCCAGCGGCAAAGGTTGGGTGCTGTCAATAAAGTCTTCCATTTTTTCAAGTACAGATCATTTTAAGGAAATGTTCGAATTTCTAA
Organism: Orycteropus afer afer; assembly: GCF_000298275.1. Taxonomy (NCBI): domain Eukaryota; kingdom Metazoa; phylum Chordata; class Mammalia; order Tubulidentata; family Orycteropodidae; genus Orycteropus; species Orycteropus afer. The sequence continues at coordinate 1,143,343 of NW_006921964.1, read as the reverse complement.
ATGTTGCCAAATTGTTCATATACTTCATAAACACTGCCAAGGCCACGTAAAACTTATATGATCAGCCAGTGGGCTGCCGGTATGTGACTTCTGTGGGAGCCTTCTGAGGCTCTAAGGAGATGGAAGTATTTAATCCTGGCAGCGGCTCATAGGATAGCACTTTGGCCTGGAGTACTGGCCTTTGGGAGCTGAGCAGAACCTGAGGTTCAGCTTCAGGAGTGTCAGGGGTGCCCTGCTCTCACTCTCTCCTGAGCTGGTCAAAGCAATCACAAGAACTCCTGCTTCAGACTGCTCGGAAACAGACAGTTCATAAATTAGATCTTTAATCATTTAATAACCTGCAGGGATAGTTTATGAGGGTGTCGGCACTGATGGCATAGTACACAAATTATATTTAGTTGTTTTTTTTTTTTTGGGGGGGGGAGAACCTACCCCAGGCTCTAGTACAAGTGCTAAGGTTGTTTCTTGACCCAACAAGCACAAAGCAGGCCTGTCCCACCATCAGTTTATCCTTTTCATCTGAGAAAAGCCCGAGAGGGATCCTGCTCTGTTGGTACCAGGCAGACTGTTCCCAGAAGTGTATGGACTGTGCTGAGTGGGGATCCCAGGCCTGCTGCTTATTCCCAATATGATGAGGGGACCGTCACTCTTCCTGAGCAATAAACCCTGATGGATCCCCAAAGTGGCTCTAAGGCCCAAGGGTGTCTATGAAGGCATGGGAGCCAGTGATAGCTTGCCTTCTTGGCAGACACATAAGGTTCCAGTCCCCACAGTTCAGCTTCACAAACCAGTCTCAGGGGAGACAGGAAGGCTTCCAATTACCGCCTGGGACCAATTTCCCTTCTGCACAACGAATGCCTTGGCTTCAATGTAGCACTCATCCAACAGCAAGAGAACATGATCTGGTGAGGCCCCAGTCACTGACACTATCTCCAAAACAATACACATGATCAACATTATGAACCATAGCTGTTCCTGTATTCTGTCAGTCCTGGTTATGAAGGGAAATCTCTAACAACACATCACCAAGACACTTCTGGTGCTGGTCAATAAAAAAAAATGCCAAGCAAGGCCATGTTGGACAGGTCACGGGGACGGGGAGGGCTGCACGAATATGAGAGAGGACCAGCAGCTCTACAAGTGTAGGCCCTGCTGACAAATTGCCAGAGCAAAGGCATCTCTAGGGGAGACAGTTCTGGCAAGTGGGCAGCCATCTTGCACCATGATTAAAAATATGGGCTTCAGAAACAGATGCCTGGGTGCAAGTCAGTCCTGCCATTCGCTAGCTTTGTGCACCTGAGCCAACTATTCAGACCCAAGTCTCAGTGTCCTCATCTCTAAGAATAAAAATGGTAATAGTTTTCCCTGCTTCACAGGGTGATTTGGGATCAAAAGAAATTACACTGACAACGCAATCAAGTTGTCCAACAAAGCAGCCCATGCTTTTGTGAGTAGTAAGGATCCAAGCAAAGCCAGTCAAGAAGTCATTGCAGCCCTGGTCCACTCACTCTAGTCACAGCCTTACCTTGTGCCCCATACCAGGAGAGACCTATGCCAGACAGGAAACCCTTAGAGGCAAGAGTGGGCAGTGTCGCCCAGGGGGATAACAATCTAGCTAACAACCCATCACTGAGCATGGGTGGGGAAAGCTTGGTTTTGCATCCCAGACTGGCGACTCACAAGCTCAGGGACACAGCCAATAAAAATAAAACAGATGGTGCCTTTTGGTAAAATGGTGGAATAGGCAGACAAGCGTACTACACAAGACCCTCTTCAACAAGGAAAAGAGAAACCAATTGACACAGATACAGAAGATAATCCTGGAGCCTTAAGCTTTGAAAGGAAGGATTAAGAAGTAGATTAAACACCAACTAGTAGAAGAACCTGAATGAAAACAGCGAATAAGGAGACAAATGGGGCTGCAGACTGTCAGCTATCCTGACAGCACGGACAGCATGAATATTTCCAAGTGGTTTTAGGACCTGAGAAATAACCTTAAAATCGGCCCTGCTCACCAAGGGCTGCATGGACAACTGTGCCGGTGGCTGATAACAAAAAAGGGAAACAGCAAAGAAGGAGATAAAGTGAGCTGTGGACTTTCAGCAGCCTGGAGGGTGAAGCCATTTTGAATGTTTACAAGCAGTGCTCATACTGGATATTTAAAGTAACAGCATTCTCATTCAGATTCCAGGGACCTAAGAATAGGCTCCACTTGCCAAAGACAGCACGGACATTTGGGAGGCTGAAAACTGGAAAGGAGACAGGTGGTAAGTGTGTAAGTGCTGCCAACTAATGAATAGAGGAGCACAGTACTCTGCTTACTCAGATACATCCAAAGAAAACAAAAATATTGGGCGAATAACCGCAACATACAATCACCAATTAAACATAAACACAAAAACATCACAATGTCTTGGAGACAACAGACCATCACAGTCCACACAAAGAAGCAAGACAAAGTAGTAGAAACAAGGAACCAGGATACAGATCCACAACATACATTCCTGAGGAAGCAGCAGGATTGGAACTCCCTGATAAAGAATTCAAAAGAGCTACATTTAGGTACCTTCAATGGACTGAGAAACAGATCATGGAAAACACTGACAAAATTGAGGAAAAAACAGAAAATCCTAGAACAATTTCAGAAGACAACACAAGAACAAAACGACAAAATAAATGAAAAAAATTAGAAACGATAAAAAATTACAGATAGAAATCTAGAATATTAATACTAAATTCTCAGAAATAGATAATACATTGAATGGGCAAAGGAGGAGAAATGAATCAATGGAAGAAAGAATTAGTGACACTGAAGACAAATACCTCCAAACTTCTTTGGAAAGAGATCAATCAGAAAAAAGATCGAAACAAAATGAAGAAAGCCTAAGGTTCATGTGGGATACCATCAAAAAGAATAATATACATGTAATCGGAATTCCAGAACAGGAAGAGACAAATAAAACCACAGAAAAAATTGTCGAAGACTTATTGGAGGCAAATTTTCCTGATATGATAAAAGACAAGACTATATCCCCCCTTCAAGAAGTCCAACAAACCCCCAACAGGACAGACCCCAAAAGAAAATCACCAACATATATTATAATCAAACTCACAAAAACCAAAGACAAAGAAAGAATCTTGAAAGCTGAACAGGAAAAATGAAAAGTTACCTACAAAAGGCAACCAGAAGACTAAGCTCAGATTTTTCAGCAGAAACCATGCAGATGAGAAAGCAGTGGAATGGTATATATAAAACCTTGAAAGAAAAATATCTGCAACCAAGAATTATATACCCAGCAAAACTGTCCCTCAAATATGATGGTGAAGATTGGAGATTTCCAGATAAGCAGAAATTAAAGGAGTATCTTAAAACCAGACCAACCTTACAAAAGATGCTAAAGGGAGTCCTTTGGACATAGAAGCAACAGCAGCAAACAACAACCAACTGGGAGACATCACAATAGAACCAACAGAAATTAAAAGGATAATATCAGGATACTATGAAGAACTGTACTCCAACAAATCTGAAAATCTAGAAAAAATGGACAGATTTCTAGAAACATAACTACTTACCTAAACTAACATAGACTGAGGTGGAAATTCTGAAGAGAATTATAACAAAAGAAACTAAAAGGTCATTTAAAAATTACCAACAAAAAAGGTCCTGGCACAGATGGTTTCCCTGCAGAATGCTATCAACCGTTCAGAGAAGAACTGACACCAATCCTATTCAAGCTCTTCCAGAATACAGAAAAGGACGAAATCCCCTCAAATTCATTTTATGAAGCAAGTATAATCTTGATACCAAAACCAGGCAAAGACATCACTAAAAAGGAAAAGTACACACTAATATCCCTTATGAATATAGATACAAAAATCTTCACTACAGTCCTAGCCAACAGACTCTAACAACATACAAAAAATAATACCTTACAAACAAGTGGGGTTCATATCAGGTATGCAAGGATGGTTCAACATTAAAAAACAATTGGCATCACCTATCACATAAATAAAACAAAGGAAAAGAACCATATGACCATATCAATCGATGCAGAAAAGGCATTTGATAAAATCCAATACCCATGCCTGATCAAACTCTCAGAAAAACAGCAATAAAATGAACATTGCTCAACATAATAAAGGGCACATTGCTCAACATAATAAAGGGCACATATGCAAAATCAACAGCCAACATTATTCTCAATTGAGACTGAAACCATTCCCCCTGCGAACAGGAACCAGACAAGGATGCCCCCTATCACACTTCTATTCAACATTGTATTGGAAGTCCTAGCCAGGGCAATAAGGGAAGAAAGGGAAATTAAAGGCATCCAAATTGGTATGGAAGAAGTCAAACTATCCGTATTTGCTGATGATATGATCCTATAACTAGAAAATTCAAGAGACTCAGTCAAAAATCTACTGGAACTAATTGAGAGATTTAGCATCGTGGCAGGGTACAAGATCAACATCCAAAAATCAGCTGAATTTCTCTACACCAGCAAAGAGATTGCTGAAAAGGAAATCAGTACCATTTATAATAGCTATCAAAAAAATAAAACATTTCAGAATAAATCTCACTAGGGATACAAAAGACCTGTACAAAGAAAACTACAAAACACTACTTCAAGAAACCATAAGAGATCTACATAAATGGAAGAACATATCATGCTTGTGGATAGGAATGACTGAACATTGTGAAAATGTCAATACTACCCAAAGCAATTTATACATTCAGTGCAATCCCAATCCAGATCCCATCAGCATTCTTTAAGGATATGGAAAAACCAATCACTAATTTTATATGGAAAGGAAAGAGATCTTGGATAAGCAAACCGCTATTGAAGAACAACAACAAAGTAGGAGGTCTCACACTGCCAGATCTCAAAACATCCACAGTAGTCAAAACTGCCTGATACTGGTTTAATGACATATACATAGACCAGTGGAATAGAATTGAGAACCCAGAAATATATCCATCGACCTATGGTCAGCTGATCTTTGACGAAGGGATGAAATCCATTAAATGGGGAAGAGGTGGTCTGTTTAACAAATGCTAGCAAAACTGGATATCCATTTGCAGAAAAATGAACAAAATCCGTACCTCACACCGTACACAAAAACTAACTCCAGATGGATCAAAGACTTAAATGTGATACCTAAAACTAGGAAGTTCCTCAATGAAACCTAGGGGTAAATTTGTGTTGTCGTCGTTAGTGCCGTCAAGTCGGCTCCGACTCATAGCAACCCCTCCTTGGGTTTCCGAGGCAGTATCATTATAGAAGTAGATTGCCCCATCTTCCTCATGAAGAGTGGCTGGTGGGTTTGAACCACCAGCCTTCTGGTTAGCAGTCAAGTGCTGGTGAGGATGTGGAAAGATTGGAACTCTCATACACTGCTGGTGGGACTGTAAAATGATACAACCACTGTGGAAAGCATTATGGCAATTCCTTAAAAAGTTGGAATTAGAAATACCATTTGATCCAGCAATCCCATTGCTAGGTATATATACTAAGAAGTGAGAGCCAGGACAAAAATAAATATATACACACCTGTGTTCACTGCAGCTCTGTTTGCAATAGCAAAATGACTGAAACAACCTAGGTGTTCATCAACATAAGAATGCATAACCAAAGTATGGTACATACATACAATGGAATACTATGCCAACACTAAAGAATAATGTAGAATTTGCAAAACACCACAGAATGTGGATGAATTTGGAGGACATTACGTTGATTAAAGTATATCAATCACAGAAGGCCAAATACTGTATTAGTTTATTATTGTAAAAAGTCAAGGGAAGGTTTATATATGGAAGGAAACTTTCTTTGTTGTTTATCAGGGGTGTGAGGAGAAGGCAGGAAACCTGCAAAATTTAATCAATCAATTAATTAAAAACAGATGGTAATCATAATAACTACCTGGAAATTTGTTAAGGGGACTAGAAATCCTAAGTATGTCTTGGCAATGCTTGGCACATAGCTGGTGCTCAAGCTCCAAAGCAAGTAAAAGGCAATTTCTGCAGAGAGAAATGGGACCTCAACCCCTGGTATAAGACACAAGTTCATATATCTCTGTCATCACTCAACCCTAAGCCTAAGCCTAAGTCGAATTCAGATCATGCTCCAGAGCACATGACATGTGCCAGACAATAAGCTCAGTGTTCCGCCATACACCTCATTTAATGCTCTTATTGTAAGATGAGTTTTAGGACCTCCATTTTTAGGTGGTTCCTCAATGCTGGGACCTTGTTTCATGGCTCATCTCTATGGCTCTGTAACAGCCCTCAAGGATTTGGCTACAAAGCCACAGACTTACCCAGGCATGACCTCCACAGCCTGAAGAAGCCCATCACTGATGATGTAATTTACAGCAGAAGGCCACTCGGTAGTACCAGGACTCTTGCCCCTCCCTCCCACCCCAGGTCAGGGAGCTGTCTCCTACACCCCCCACGGAGCCAGCCTCTGGCGTATTCTGGCAGGATAAAGCCCTAGGTGAAGCTTCACCCTGAGCAGAAGAGCCCTTCCTTGTGGTCAATGTTTTCTCTGTCTTGTTCCTACAGTGCATCAGATGGGAGCAGTGGAGAAGCAAAGCCAAGACCCCAGTCTTAGCAGGGGTCTATGAGGCCCTAGGCTTTGTCCAGTTAGCCCATTACACTTTTCAGATGAGTGGACTGAGGCTTCGGCGCTCAGTCATGTGGGAATCATGCAGCCATGTGGGAATCAGCCTCCCCACGGGTGCCCTTCCGCACAGTGGTCAGTGAACACTGGTAGAATGAGAGAAGAGGAGAGCAAGGGACAGGAGAAGGGGGTTCACCTGTTTCATCTCCTGCGGCGTGTACAGCATGGTCCGAATGATCATCACCCGGTCCAGAAGATCAAGAGGGATGCCATGAGGAGATATGATGTCCTCGGTGCCTCTGCAAAGGCCAAAATCACTCACATCACCCATGAATCTTTTAGACAAGAAACTGGAAACAGGTTGAGGCACTCACAGTGACAAAGCAGTTAATATCCTGAGCCACAGAGTAATCAGACTATTATTCAGGTAACTTAAAAGAACAACCTCACGATCTTTGTAAATATCAGTGTCACAGGAAATTTGGAAAAGAGAAGAGAAAAACAAACCATTTATAATTATACTAAAAAAAAAAATCACCTAGATATTTGCCAAATGTTCATATATGTTGTTGTTGTTGTTGTTATGTGCCGTCGAGTCAGCCCTGACTCATAGCGACCCCTCCTTGGGTTTCCGAGGCAGTATCACTACGGAAGTA
>NW_006921964.1:1132078-1135964 GCF_000298275.1 Orycteropus afer afer | reverse complement strand
GATTGCCCAACCTTCCTTCTGAGGAGTGGCTGATGGGTTTGAACCGCCAGCCATCTGGCGAGCAGTCAAGTGCCTTAGCCACTATGCTACCAGAGCTCCTGTTCATATATATATATATATATATATATATTTATAAATTACATTAAGCTTGCACATAATTTTTTAAGTAAAAAAATTTAGTCTTCAAATCACGTTTAATATTTACTTAATATCCATTAAGTATATTCCTTAGCTCAAATTGTTAAGAGCTCTGGTGGCGTAGTGCCTAAGGCATTTGACTGCTAACCAGAAGGCTGGAGGTTCAAACCCACTATCCACTCCTCAGAAGGAAGGTTGGGAAATCTACTTCTGTAGTGATAGCGCCTCAGAAACCCAAGGAGGGGTCGCTATGAGTCAGGTCCAATTCGACAGTAGTGCATTGCATTGCGTATCATCATTTTGGTAAAACATTTTATTCAAACAGTCATGAACATTTCCTCAGCACCTTTCACAGTGCCTGCCAGAAAGAATTCCTGTCACAACCCTGGGTATCTATTTGAATGAATAAATGACTGTCCCAATTTACACAGCTATATGAGTGATCAGATTTCACTGCATTGTAGTCACTGGGGATTCTAATTCTTAAATATTTTGAAGTTTAGAAAAAGAGAGAAGAGTAACACCTTGTTAGAATTTGTATTTTCATGATCATTAATGAGGCATCTGAATGCTTTTCCTTATATTCATTAGTTACTTCTTTTGGGGAACTTTGCCTATTTTTCTCTTGAACCCTTAGAGCACTTCTGCTAATCCAAAGGAAGTATAGGCCAGGAGAGGTGCCCAGCACAAGCACTACAGCCTATGAGGTACCACTGCCAGACAAGAGGCAGGCTGGGCTGACACTGGGTTCGCATGAGGTTCAGCTTTCACCAGTGTTTGAAAGCCATATAGGCTTCCACCTCAGCCTTTGGAAGTGCTGACAGCAGAAGGTCTACGTCCACACCATTTCCAGTATTCCTAACCTAACTTGGGCAAGACTGCCAAGGGTTTATCATCATACCTAATCAGTGTAACAAAGAACAAGGCAAATCCTTTGGATTTAATGGTTAATATCTGAATATTCAGTTTCAAATATAAGTCAATATTCTAGAAACAGAACTTTAGTAAAAATTCTGTTAAAATTATATCCAATGACTTTAAGTATAAATAAATATTTATTATTTGAAAAAAAAGTACCAATAAATAATCATTAAATCTGTTGATTTTAGGTACAAAATAATGAACAATTTTCAAAATAAACAGGGAAACAGATTAATTGCAAATGCAAATATTAACTTTAGACAAAACATCTTTTTTCAGCAGAAGTATTTTGTAAAAATATATTCTAAGAAACAAAAAAGAAAATTATAAAGATTAAATTCTATCACAATTCAAATTTCTGTATTTGGTGTGCCTGCAATCTTCACACTAAGCATGATAATCTTTAAAAGCTACACTTAATTTTTGCCTACTTAATTCCATTTAGGCAATGTCTTTTTTTCTTTTTTTTTTTAAATTAAAAATTAAAATTCTACAACACTCATGATAAATTATCTTCAGGTTAGAGAAAAATGAGATACTTCCTTATATAGAACAGACTTTATACATTAAGAAAATTCTTACAGTTTTGAGTCCATAAGGGCTAAAAATTCAAACAAAAAATGTGTTAAAAGGCTGCTAGAGACTGCTAAGCATTTTTTAGTAATTAAAGACAAAACATTTGAAATTTGTCCAAGCTATGAATCTTAGACACAATGTTTCTCCTAGAAAACACATTAGTGAAAAATGGTTTCCAGAGCTATATTCCGCTGGGCACAAAAAGGTCCTTGATGTTGCTTCTGGACCAGCTCAGTAGGAGCAGCTGTGTGGTACTGCACAGGCACAAGGTGGGGACTCACCCAAGTAGCTCTCAGTGCAGAGCCATCATTGTTCCTGCATGTCAAATTCCTAGTAATAAAGTGTAATAATGACTACATTTGGTTGAAACTGCAGGTTTATTTTTGTACCCCGGAACTTCATTTCTAACTTTGGCCCTGGCCTCATATTGATTTTAACATTTTGGCACTCAGCAATTGTCCAAACTATGTTTTTTAGTGAACCTCTCCCAAATACACAGTTTTGGGTTGTGAGAGCATAGTCTCAATTTCTCCTCAAAATCCAACACAGCATATATACAGAAACAAGGCAATTTCCTATATATACCTATGTGTGCAAAATGGCATTATGACAAGATTAGCATTGTTCATGATAACAAACTGCTAAAAACAACCTCAATATCCATCAAGGGGGAGAGGAGGAGGAAAGAGACAGCGTGATTACTGTATTTTTAAAGCAAATACCACGCACATTAAACGGTTTTTGCAAACCATGCAACCCTAGCTACACTATGTACATTATTTCAATGGGTACATTATATGCAAAAATACAGTACAGAGACAGACTTAGGCAGCTTGGGTTCATACTGTAGCTTTACCAATTATCAGCTATGTCACCCGGGGCAAGTTACCCAGCTTCCCTTTACCCCAGTGCCCTCATCAATAAAATGGAAGTAAAAACAGTACCAATCTTTCATAGTCAGTATTTGTAAAGTATGCAGGACAGTGTTACAAAGCACCAAATAACTTTTTGCTACAGAAATTAAAATTAAAAATTTTTTATAGAGAATATGGCATAACAAGAGGCACACACAAGAAACTGGAACAATGGTTGCTGCTAGAAAAAACTGGATAGCTGGAGCACAAATATTAGGAAATTTCAAGGTATACTCTTTCTGAATCTTTTAAAGCAAAATTAATTTAAATAAAAATTCTGAAAAAACCTCCAGTCTCTGGAATTAAGGCGACATTCTACTTTAGATACATCAAAGCAAGCAACAGTGGCCACCTGGGTCAGTCTATCAGCAGGCAATCTTCGTGGCATACTTTGTCCCAGAAGCCAGGAAGCCCCAGTTCCCTTTTCTGGGCCTCAGTTTTTACACATGGACTTCTTCAAGACCTTTGCCACTCTTTATGTCTAGGAGTCATAATAAGTGGTATATAATAAATGGTATATCATAAGGAAATGCTTTAGAAGTGCCAATATTTATTGTGATAGTTTTTACATGTCCTTGACAGTATTTGATACGATAATCTTATTATACTTCCTGTGAAACCCCTTCTGACATTATCCACATCTTAGAAACGGAAGGGAAGTCATGTTTTCACCCCAAAATGGAAGGAATCAAGGTTTTTTTTCCCCATCAACATGAATTTATCTAACATGAAAAAAATTACATATTCTCTTTGGATACAAAAGACAGACTTGCCACATCCAGTATTAGAAAGAACAATACAAAAAATACACAAGTCATCCTCTAGTTACGCTATTTTTCAGCAAATATTTAATAGCTCTTAACCATACATGCTGCTCCAAAATTAAACATTGATGTTTCATGTCTATGTCAAGATAATTGGGACAGTGAATTTTAAAAAGCACAAAACAGCCTCATTTTCCAAGGATAACTGGTACCAGAAAAAAAAAGCCACTTTAATAATCTCCTCAAAACTAGGATCTGAATTTCTCAGTAAATGACTTAAAGAGATACATATGTTGGTTGGCTTTATCTCAAAAAAAATTTTTTTTAAGAAAAAAGTTTGTATCAATTCACACTGAACAAAACTTAAGTTCGAATCACAACCATGCACTAATATATAGAATGAAAAAAAAAATCAGTTGTGGACCTTTTTGAATGGGAAAAAATATTTGGTAATAACATATCTGACAAGAGACTTATCTCTAGAATTTATAGAAAACTTCAACACCTCAATAACAAAAAGACAAACAATCCAATTAAAAAATGGGCAGAAGACATGAATAGACACTTCACCAA